>NW_025534122.1:180000-270455 GCF_020615455.1 Coregonus clupeaformis
TCTACCATTCTCCAGTAGTCTATGATCCTCCTCTCTACCATTCTCCAGTAGTCTGTGATCCTCCTCTCTACCATTCTCCAGTAGTCTGTGATCCTCTCCTCTCTACCATTCTCCAATAGTCTGTGATCCTCCTCTCTACCATTCTCCAGTAGTCTGTGATCCTCCTCTCTACCATTCTCCAGTAGTCTGTGATCCTCCTCTCTACCATTCTCCAGTAGTCTGTGATCCTCCTCTCTACCATTCTCCAGTAGTCTGTGATCCTCCTCTCTACCATTCTCCAGTGGTCTATGAACCTCCTCTCTACCATTCTCCAGTAGTCTGTGATCCTCCTCTCTACCATTCTCCAGTGGTCTATGAACCTCCTCTCTACCATTCTCCAGTAGTCTGTGATCCTCCTCTCTACCATTCTCCAGTAGTCTGTGATCCTCCTCTCTACCATTCTCCAGTAGTCTGTGATCCTCTCCTCTCTACCATTCTCCAATAGTCTGTGATCCTCTCCTCTCTACCATTCTCCAATAGTCTATGATCCTCCTCTCTACCATTCTCCAGTAGTCTGTGATCCTCCTCTCTACCATTCTCCAGTAGTCTGTGATCCTCTCCTCTCTACCATTCTCCAATAGTCTGTGATCCTCCTCTCTACCATTCTTCAGTAGTCTGTGATCCTCCTCTCTACCATTCTCCAGTAGTCTGTGATCCTCCTCTCTACCATTCTCCAGTAGTGTATGATCCTCTCCTCTCTACCATTCTCCAGTGGTGTTTCTCACCTGTTTGTAGTCCTTGTGCAGCTTCTTGTACTGGAACATGTTGCAGAGGACTGTGGCTGCTGCTTTGGCTGCTTTCAGCTTCCCAGGGCTACAAGAGAGACACCATAAAGACCAGGTTAAAAAACAAGCAGTTGGACTGAGATTCGCTCTAATACTCTAAAGCAGGGTTTCTCGAGCTGAAAAAGTTGAAGAACCCCCTGCTCTAACGGTAAGACAATTCAATAAAAGCCCCTTTAATTAAAGATCACAAAAGGACTGCCTTGGCTTTTTGTTGAAGACTTTCAGTTTGACCGTTCTTTCAAGACACAAGACAAAACTTAATTCCCAGTAACTAATACTTAACTGGAAAATTACCACAATAAAAGGGACAGTGAATATTCTATACCCACCATCTCTCTGTGTGGGCTGATCAAGTAGACATTGTCCTAATTTGATAAGAGAGGTGGGTATCCTTATCATGGGAGTGATATTAGGTCTGTCTGAATTGTTTCAACTCATTTTAAGTTTTATTTAACCTTAATATTAACCAGGAAAAAAATCTTTGAGGTTAGAAACCTCTTTTTGGAAGGGGGACCTGTCAAGAGGTCAGCAGGAAGTAGCCAGTATGTACACACAACACAAGAACACAAGGCAATACAATACATACAAATCAGAGCTTTACTCAGCAAGCGATTCCCTCTCCTCCAGTTTTCAAGTATTTTGCAGCTTGTTCCAAGACCAAGGGGCATTATAAGAGAATTCTATTTTTCCCATTTCAGTCGTGGCCTCATAATACTACATCTGTGTGTTTGGCCAGGGACAGACAGGCAGACAGGGCTGGGGGAAATGCTAGGGAAATGTGCTACCACATTGTCTGAAAGGTGGTATATCGTGTGCACATTGTGTTCAGTATCCACTCCTCCTGGAAACACTGTCACTGTGGGGAACGGTAGTGGGCGTCTGGATGGCTCTCTCTCATAAAAACTGACGAAATGTCCAGGAAAAACTCTAGGCACTAGTATAGCCGAGAGCTTGCATGCATACTAACAACTCCAAAATCCTCGCTGTTGCAGAGAGCGAGACATGGCTGTCCCCTCTCCCCATTACTATTACCATTCACACTCGAACCCTGGAACATTTCCTGGTCAATTCGCGTGGTCAGTAAAATCTTCTGTCTCAACATTCCTCCTCCTGTCCAGAAACAGTGCTACTAATATTCCACTGCTACTCATTTTCCATTTACAGTGCTGCTTGAAAGTATGTGAACCCCTTGTGCAATTACAGATTTTTTAAAAGTTTTTACCATGAAATCTTATTTTAATCAGAACCAGTCTTTTTGATCTGACATAACAGGTTTATATTTACCAATACCATATGTTGGTGTAGACGAAATTATGCGTGTAGTAGAAAAACAAAATTAAAAAGGAATTAGTGCAGGAGCAAAAATAAAGTGAACCCCAAGTTGCATTGGTTAAATCAAGTAGGTGAGTAGAATCACGTGGGGTAAATAATTAGCTACCAAATGAACCAATCAAAAGGAGAGATCGTTAGGAAAGAGTTTGGGCGGGACTCTGATAAATAGAGATAAGAAACCTGGTCAGTTGGGTGTTACCCATCCAGGTGAATGCAAAGCCACACCATGCCGAGAGGAAAGGAGATCTCAGAGGACATCAGGACGAGGGTAGTGAGAGGACATCAGTCTGGGGAAGGCTATAACATCATCTCAAAAAAGATTTGAGCTCCGTCAGTCCACTCTGAGGCAAATAATTTACAAATGGAGAGCATTTAACATGACAGCAACTCGGCCTAGAAGTGGACGCCCTTCCAAACTATCCCCAAGGGCAATAATAAATCAGGTAAAAACCAACCCAAACATAACATCTAGAGATTTTCAGACCTCCCTTGCTGCATCTCAGGTAACTGTGCATGCTTTAACAATAAGAACGCTGAATCGAAATGCCATTCATGGGAGGGTTGCTAGGAAGAAGCCTCTGCTGTCAAAAAAAGAACCAAACTGCCCGTCTTAACTTTGCCAGAGACCACCTGGACAAACCTGAAGGTTTCTGGAAGTCCATTCTCTGGACCGATGAGTCCGAAATTGACCTTTTTGGTCACAATCAACACCGCTATGTTTGGCGAAAACCCAACACTGACTACCACCAAAATAACCTTATCCCAACAGCCAAGCATGGTGGTGGGAATGTCAAGATCTGGGGGCTGATTTTCCTCCTCTGGACCTGGACGACTCCACATCATTAAGGGAACCATGAATTCTGAGGTATACCAGGAGATTATTGAACAGAACGTCAGGCCATCAGTCAAGGAGCTAAAGCTGGGCCGAAAATGGGTCTTCCAACAAGACAACGACCCAAAGCATTCAAGCAAATCTACCAAAGAATGGCTCAGGAGAAAGAAGATGTGTTTTGGATTGGCCAAGTCAAAGTCCTGACCTAAATCCAATCGAGATGCTGTGGCAGGACCTGAAGCGGGCAGTTCAGGCCAGACATCCCTCAAACCTCATTCAATTGGCTGAGTTCTGTGAGGAGGAGTGGACAAAAATTCCTCAAAACAGATGTCAGAGACTGTTTACTGTCTATAGGAGACGTTTAGTCCAAGTTATCGCTGTTAATGGAGTTGCCACAAGCTATTGACTGAAGGGGTTCACATATTTCTGCACACATCAAATCTGAGTTTCCGTTAAATAAACCACTTTTGTTAAATAAACAATGAAAACATATATATATTTTTAATTTTTTTCTGTCGTTTACTTGGAATGTCTTTATTACGAATTGGGGTTTAGATAAGGATTTTACATGTTTATTTTAATATTTTATAGCAAATATAATGACCAGCCCTGTAGAGTTCAGATACTTTCAAGCAGCACTGTACATGCTACCATGGGAGTTCTTGATGGCCACCAGTTTCTATTTAACACCATGTTAAATACCAGCAGAAACAGTGCTACCAATATTGCTCCCATTCCCATACCTGCTGTCGTGGGAGTTCTTGATCGCCACTAGTTTCTGCAGCCCGTCGAAGAAGGCGATGTCCCGGGCTGCGACGGAGCTGGAGGTCACCAGGTTGTTCAGCGTTCCACAGATGTTCACCACCACGTCGCTGGACGGCTCCTTCTGGTGACCGTCAGCGGGCAGTTCAGTCACCAGGTTGTTCACTACCTTTGTGGCTGGAGAGAGGATTGTTTTATTGGTCGACCTGTGTTGTGTTGTTGGTCCTTGCTCTAGCATGAAATAAATGGGTTCCCCCCATCTGGTTTCGCTTATATGTCATTCAAAGACACATTGTAACTTTGTGGTCCACATGCAAATGAAAATGTCCATGCAAATCTCACATTGCCATGAAATCAATCCCTAAATTCCATGAAAGTCTGATTTCTGCCTCGTGTTGATTCAGATCTGCTGTTCTTATTATGTCATGTTTTAAAAAATAAAACGTATGCCGCAAACCAATTTCCCATCGGTGACAAAGTTACCGACAAAACTACTTTTGTATTGAAGTGGGTCAAAGGTACTAACGCGTGTACATGTATTATCTATGGTACTGACCCATGGCGTTCTTGTCCTTGGCATGGCGTGACAGGTTTCTTAGGAAGCCGGTGATGGATCTCATCTCCGGGTCATTATTGGTCCTCAGTTTGTCCAATACCACAGGAAGCATCCTCTCCTGGTCCAGAGCCACATGACTCAGCACCTCCGCCCACTGAGGAAGGAGAGGGTGGGATGAATGGAAATGTACGTCCAAGTCAAGAACATTTTAAATTCTGTATTTTGGCCTTGTCCATAAACAATCCCTACCCCCTAGGATTGCTCAAATCCTCAGATCTCCACAAGTGTCTGGGATAGGGCTTGTTTTCTGGACAGAGAGTTATAAACCTGATCAATGCGAGTGATCTGACTTGGAGTTGCTCACTCTTTTGAGACAGAGAGGTCATTCTACACTCTTAGAAAAAAAAAAGGTACCAATAGGGTTCTTCGGCTGTCCCCATAGGAGAACAGTTTTTGGTTCCAGGTAGAACCCTTTTTTGGTTCCTGGTAGAACCCTTTTTGGTTCCTGGTAGAACCCTTTTTGGTTCCTGGTAGAACCCTTTTTGGTTCCAGGTAGAACCCTTTTTGGTTCCAGGTAGAACCCTTTTTGGTTCCTGGTAGAACCCTTTTGGGTTCCATGTAGAACCCTTTCCACAGAGGGTTCTACATGGAACCCAAAGGGTTTTTTACCTGGAACCAAAAGGGTTCTTCAAAGGGTTATCCTAAGGGGACAGCCGAAGAACCCGTTGGCAATTCTCAACCCTCACCCTCTTGTCTCCTGCGGTGATGTTCTGCAGAGCCCCGGCTGCAGCCTCGCGGGTGGTGATGTTGCTCTCACAGTTTTGCAGCACGCTGTTATACAGCCCCACCACCTGGGGGTGCCACAGCCACTCTAGACCCTTGGGTATGCGGGCTACCTCCGTGAACGTAGCCATGTCCTGGTTCTTCCTCTGAAAGACGGAAAAGGGCTCAATGTGATTTAGGGAGTTCCATTTTCACACAGACAGGGGTCATACTGAATACCATTAAGACAATTAAGGTTCAACTGCTAAACTGACAAAAGAAGATGGACAAGAAGAATGAGAGGATTGACAGTGTGATACATACATTTTTGACTTTATTGCTCTGAGGGGTAAAGCAACCAATGGCTTCGCTCATGCTGGTTTCCTGGCCTCTGGTTGGTCCTTCCAGACGTAGCAGGGCTGAGGGCGGGATCTCACTGTACAGTTGGTAGGAGAGGTTCCTCAGGACACACACTGCATTCTCCACTCCCTGGACACACACAGAAAAATCATTAGGTCCATACTCAAATGAGATTAGCTGATGTGTGGTGAGGGTTCTGGCGCAAAATGCCTGCTGTGGAGTCACCCAGATAGGAAATTGTTGGTTGAGGTAAGTTTCCCCTTTCATTGCAAAGTGCTTTGAGCATCAGGAAAGGCGCTATATATCCGATCAATAACGAAATTATTATTCTACAATCTTGCTCGGGCCTCACCTTTTCCTCCCCCTTGCCGTCCTGTAGCGAGGCCTGGATGTATCCTACCAGGGCATCCACCAGACCGTTGGTCTCCCGCATCTGCCGTCTGGTCTTCTCATTCACTGAGCTCAGGTTCCTGGGGAGAGGTTAGGGACAGGACAGGCAAACATAAATCAGAGCTGACATGGAACGGTGTCCTTACCCGAAAAATTATGTGAAGAATGAGAGGAAGAACAAGAAGAACAGAAAGTGTACTATTCTGCAGTGAACTATATACTGTACTATAGTGTACTATAGTGTACTATACTGTACTATAGTGTACTATACTGTACTATAGTGTACTATGCTGCAGTGAACTATATACTGTACTATACTGTACTATAGTGTACTATACTGTACTATAGTGTACTATGCTGCAGTGAACTATATACTGTACTATACTGTACTATAGTGTACTATACTGTACTATAGTGTACTATGCTGCAGTGAACTATATACTGTACTATAGTGTACTATAGTGTACTATGCTGCAGTGAACTATATACTGTACTATAGTGTACTATATTTTTCTATATTGTACTATAGTATAGTGTACTATACTGTACTATACTGTACTATACTGTACTATACTGTACTATAGTGTACTATATTTTTCTATATTGTACTATAGTATAGTGTACTATACTGTACTATAGTGTACTATATTTTTCTATATTGTACTATAGTATAGTGTACTATAGTGTACTGTACTGTCCTTTACTGTACTATACTGTACTATAGTGTACTGTACCTGAGACACCCGGTGGTGTTGTAGAAGATGTCAACCTCGGAGGGGCTCTGCTGGATGACCTCAGAGTCTCTGCTGCCTGACAGTGGGATCAGGATCTTCTCTGTGAGCTCAGCTAGCGTCTCCTTGGCTAGTTTCTCCTTCAGGTTGTCTTTGGATGACAGGTTCCACAGAATACCTAACAGATAAACCCAGAGAGATACTCAGTAAAGTGGCCATAGGGTGGTTCACAAACACGTCATAGAAAGCATGCTTCTCAGCGGGCACAATGTGGCAAATTGCATCTTAATAACATACTTTTCTGGTTGTAAACTGGTCATCTAGTTTACTGGTCAACTGGTATCTGTTTTAATCTGGTAAATACGTATTTCGGTGACAACATCAACAAGCAAAAACATGTCTAGTGTGTTGCCACTATGACCAGTCTCATAGGAACTAACCCAGCAGTCATAACAGCTCTCTACAGCCTGCCCTTTCTCTCTCCTCTACAGGAGTTCCCCTTGGCTGTGTACCAACAGCATGAACAGGCAGAGACACAGATCGTGTTGTAACAGCTTGACTAGAGAGAGTGACAGGACTCTGAGTCATACAGGGTGTGGCAGAGAGACAGAGAGATAACTCTACTCTACAGGTGGAGACAACTCCCTCATAAACACTATGTACTCCTCAGGTGGACACAACTCCCTCCTTTATTACATTTACATTTACGTCATTTAGCAGACGCTCTTATCCAGAGCGACTTACAGGAGCAATTAGGGTTAAGTGCCTTGCTCAAGGGCACATCAACAGATTTTTCACCTAGTCGGCTCGGGGATTAGAACCAGCGACCTTTCGGTTACTGGCACAACGCTCTTACCCACTAAGCTACCTGCCGCCCACATTATACTATGTACTCCTCACACACACACACACACATGCATGCACACACACACACACACACACGCATGCACACACACACACGCATGCACACACACACACGCACGCATGCACACACACGAAAACAGACACCACCTTTTCATGGACGTGTATTATTCAGGGGCAAGGGGTCCTCAGCTCGCCACTCCCTCACCCCCGCCCAAACCATTCCCTATAGGGTCTGCCTGAACTCACTTAACCCCAGAATCTGTTGTAGAAAGCTAGGTGTTGAGGGGTTTCCTTTGAGTTCCAATAGATAGCTTCAGTTTCAACCCTCAGCCTGCTACCGGTCTAGACATGTGGATGGAAAGGTTAAGGTAGTACAGAGAGGCAGGGACCATAACTACAGTAACTAGACCGGAGAAAAGCCCTCAGATCTCAGCAATTCAACTCTACACTCAATACGGCCGCCAGTCCACCCCATCACGGAACGTTGACTCGAATGAGAATTTCAGTTCTACTCATTCTATTTCTATGGGGTCAACTCTATTGAGAGGCCATGGTGTGAGTGACAGACACTTGGGCTCTCATACCTGTTATTGAACCTAAAGTTTTTTTAACCAGGTACGTTACTGAGAGAGAACACGTTCTCTTTTCAAACAACGGCCTGTCACTGTATCTGAGAGAGCACTTGGTCTCTCAGGAAAGTTTCACTTACTATGACTGTGAAATCTGGTTGTCTTACCTAAGCTACCTTAGAGATGAATGTCCTAACTGGAAGTTTCTCCGGGCCCCGTGTAGCTCAGTTGGTAGAGCATGGTGCTTGCAACGCCAGGGTTGTCGGTTTGATTCCCACAGGGGGCCAGTATGAAAATGTATGCACTCACTAACTGTAAGTCGCTCTGGATAAGAGCGTCTGCTAAATGACTAAAATGTAATACAATATGACTTTCTTGTCCAATCGAACAATGTAAATGTGTCTTCCGCTCTGTTCTCAACCCCCAGACAGCACACAGTCTGCTGAATGACAACCATTTTAAAATGTCATACCTGTGATGTTCTTCCGTAGCTCGTCATCATTCTCCTTCAGAGCATTTATGAGTTGTGGGATCCCTCCCTCCTCGATGAGGGACATCTTGTTGTCCATGTTCTCATAGATGAGATTCCTCACAGCCCCCGTGGCGTAGCGAGCCACTTCCTGGTTCTCACTGCTGAACAGCCTCACCAGCTCTGGGATGGCCTTATAATGCCGCGCCTAGTGGTTGGAGAGAGAGAGAGAGAAACGGGGACAACTCTGTAAGGTTCAGACTCAAACTTATGGTCCTAATTCACTCCCTACGCCTTGGCCCCAACCATTCAATGTTTTTGCAGGTCTGTAGGGTCTGGAGAGGTGAAGACCACATGGGAAAGGGGTATAGAATGAATTGGGACTGGCTGAAACTCCTCCTTCAACAACAGCACACATGAAGTACTATCTGTAACACTTCTCGTTAGTTAGCAGAACAAGTTCCTACAACAGTCTGTAACACTGCTCGTTAGTTAGCAGAACAACTTCCTACAACAGTCTGTAACACTGCTCGTTAGTTAGCAGAACAACTTCCTGTAATACTGCTCGTTAGTTAGCAGAACAACTTCCTACAACAGTCTGTAATACTGCTCGTTAGTTAGCAGAACAACTTCCTACAACAGTCTGTAACACTGCTCGTTAGTTAGCAGAACAACTTCCTACAACAGTCTGTAACACTGCTCGTTAGTTAGCAGAACAACTTCCTACAACAGGAGTAGGCAACCCTGTGCTGCAGGATAGCGTTCCAAATAGGCACCACATCTGCCCAACTGAGCTGATTGATCAGTTCAGTTCAGCCTGAATTCAACACCACACCTGGTCTTCCTGCAGCACTCCAGGACCATGGTTTCCTACTCCCGTCCTACAAGATACCTGTCTGTGACAAACCACTGTCTGTCACTTCAACAAGACAGCATTCTTTTATAACGACTTAGATCACATGAACGTCTGCTGAACTATGACATAAATCACAGTTGAGGCGTTCATAATAAGCAGCTGGCACCGCTGGAGCACGTCAATGTGTTGACACACAATAGTTATTATGCAACTAACAACCTCACCACCATTAAAGAATGTATGTTCCTTATATTAAGCTGGGGAACATACTGTACCACACCAACAGGGATGCATATCTGAGGGTTAGTCAGTTCACATGGTAGTCCTTTCCACATCAGACGTGGGAAAACGTCACAAGAAGGAAACATCAGACGTGGGAAACGTCACAAGAAGGAAACAACAGAGAGACAGAGGTTTGTGTCCCAAAAGGCACCCTATTCCCTATATAGTGCACTAGTTTTATAGGGTTCTGGTCAAAAGTAGTGCACTATAAAGCGAATAGGGTGTCATTTGGGACGCAGCCAGAGATCTGGCGACCGCAGGATGCAAAAGGAAGTCCCTTTATTACCTCGTTCTTGGCATCGTTGTTGTTGTAACACTCGTGTTGGATATAAGCAGCTCCCAGAACCTGCAGATCAGCATCCTCCTCCGTCAGGTACCTCACCGCCGTAGGCATGTCCAAGTTATTAATCCTTTCCAATCACAAAGAGATCAATTATTAAAGGGCGGGATTCAATCCGATGGTGGACAACGCAGCTTTTAAAGGCAATGCTACCGCCTTCATGGAGATCGCATTTAAGGTAAAGATGTCGGCTCATTTAGAAATGACCTTTAAATGTCAAGTGCGCTATAACGTGGATCTATTGTGGATCGCAATGATTCCTGTCCTAAATGTATTTATAAAGCCCAGTTGTCAACAGCTGTCATGAAGAGCTTTACAGTAATCTGGTTAAATAGACACTCAGATGAAGAATAGGGGATGAATGACAGGGGATTTCATGGTGCTGACACTCTGGGAAACTCACGCTATATATGCAAAAGTATGTGGACACCCCTTCAAATTAATGGATTTGGCTATTTCAGCCACACCCGTTGCTGACAGGTGTATAAAATCGAGCACACAGCCGTGCAATCTCCATAGACAAACATTGGCAGTAGAATGGCCTTACTGAAGAGCTCAGTGACTTTCAACGTGGCACCGTCATAGGATGCCACCTTTCCAACAAGTCAGTTCGTCAAATTTCTGCCCTGCTAGAGCTGCCCCCGGTCAACTGTAAGTGCTGTTATTGTGAAGTGGAAACATCTAGGAGCAACAACGGCTCAGCCGCGAAGTGGTAGGCCACACAAGCTCACAGAACGGGACCGCTGAAGCGCGTAGCGCGTAAAAATCGTCTGTCCTCGGTTGCAACACTCACTACCGAGTTCCAAACTGCTTCTGGAAGCAACGTCAGCACAAGAACTGTTCGTCGGGAGCATTATGAAATGGGTTTCCATAGCCGAGTAACAGCACAAATGCCTAAGATCACCATGCACAATGCCAAGCGTCGGCTGGAGTGGTGTAAAGCTCACCGTCATTGGACTCTGGAGCAGTGGAAACATGTTCTCTGGAGTGATGAATCACGCTTCACCATCTGGCAGTCCGACGGACAAATCTGGGTTTGGCGGATGCCAGGAGAACGCTACCTGCTCCAATGCATAGTGCCAACTGTAAAGTTTGGTGGAGGAGGAATAATGGTCTGGGGCTGTTGTTCATGGTTCGGGCTAGGCCCTTTAGTTCCAGTGAAGGGAAATCTTAACGCTACAGTATACAATTGACATTGTAGACGATTCTGTGCTTCCAACTTTGTGGCAACAGTTTGGGGAAGGCCCTTTCCTGTTTCAGCATGCCCCCGTGCACAAAGCGAGGTCCATACAGAAATGGTTTGTTGCGATCGGTGTGGAAGAACTTGACTGGCCTGCACAGAGCCCTGACCTCAACCCCACTGAACATCTTTGGGATGAATTGGAACGCCGACTGCGAGCCAGGCCTAATCACCCAACATCAGTGCCCGACCTCACTAATGCTCTTGTGGCTGAATGGAAGCAAGTCCCCTGCAGCAATGTTCCAACATCTAGTGGAAAGCCTTCCCAGAAGAGTGGAGGCTGCAAAGAGGTGGGGGACCAACTCCATATTAATGCCCGTGATTTTCGAATGAGATGTTTCACGAGCTGGCGTCCACATACTTTTGGTAATGTAGTGCATCAAGACGAGCCTGGTCCTGGAATGAAAAGCTCCTCTATTGAGAAACTGGCCCTCTGTGTATGACAGGGGTCAATCACATTTAAAGGAAGTACACTGAACATTCCAACTCCTTCAATGCTTTCAATGCGGAAAACGTGGAACTCAATTGACTGGAATTCAAATGGAGTTGAACCCAACCCCTGGTGTATGATTAGGCAAACGGAGGTAATACTTGAATCAACATTGCCAGTCTAGCTGACCAGCCAGGCCAAAATGATTCACAGGATTCACTCCCATGGTGTAAGTATTTGCCTGTGTGAATGGTAACTAAGCTAAAGCTAACACACTGTGTTATTTCCATCTGCTGTTCTAACCGCTAGGCGCCGGCTGTTTGTGTGTGAAATGTGAAGCCTGAAACTGCTGTGGTGCCACACCCAAACCAGTCCTGCCACTACGGGAGCAATGCAGGAGTCGTCTCAGAATCCAAAGCTCTTGGGAAAGAGACATCTCCCATCATAACGCGCTCCTCCCTCATCAAAACATCCTCTTTGGTCATTTAGCATTTTATTGTGTTACTATTTCCTTTTTTATATGATGCTAATTGCTTACTCTGCATTGTTGGGAAAGGGCTCGTAAGTAAGCATTTCACAGTAAAGTCCACACCTGTTTTATTAGGCACAGTGCCAGTCATGTCTTACCCGCTGAGGTTTCCCATGCTGTCAGTCATGTCCATCTGTCTGTCGTAGATATCCATGCCCTTCCCGACACTGTGCATGCTTTTGACAGACATGGTCCTGGGAAGAGAGGCCTGTCTCTGCTGTTGCATCATCATCAGATTCCCCTGAGACCCCGACGACACCTACAAATAATACATAACAATAACAATAACAATAATAACAATATTATACAAATACATAATCATAACAACAATAACAATTATACATTTGAATTTGTATAGCGCTTTTCATTATCTGAAAGCTTGACTAAGCCATTTTTCTTATTTATAATAGCTAATAATAATAATAATAAAAAAAATAAAAAAACATCCATTTAGAATCAAGGCAGGTAAAATAGCGACAGTGTGCTAGGTGCTAAGAATACCTCTCAGATTAGGCCCATCATGGACCAGGGGCTATGTGAATATGTGTGGGCTCACCTCCCAGTGTTGTTCTGTTGCAGTACGTTGTATTGTTATACTGTATTATAGCGGGTTGTATTGTTATACTGTATTATAGCGGGTTGTATTGTTATACTGTATTATAGCGGGTTGTATTGTTATACTGTATTATAGCGGGTTGTATTGTTATACTGTATTATAGTGGGTTGTATTGTTATACTGTATTATAGCGGGTTGTATTGTTATACTGTATTATAGCGGGTTGTATTGTTATACTGTATTATAGCGGGTTGTATTGTTATACTGTATTATAGTGGGTTGTATTGTTATACTGTATTATAGTGGGTTGTATTGTTATACTGTATTATAGCGGGTTGTATTGTTATACTGTATTATAGCGGGTTGTATTGTTATACTGTATTATAGCGGGTTGTATTGTTATACTGTATTATAGCGGGTTGTATTGTTATACTGTATTATAGTGGGTTCTGTGTGCTGACCTAACAAAATACATTTCCATGCAAACTAAATTAAAGTTATCATATCGTTACCCTCACCTGGCCCATCACGAACTCTCCGCCTCCTCCTCCTCCTCCTCCACTGTAGCTGCTCCCCCCAGGGGGGAAGGTGGAAGCCCCGGACATGGAGCCCATGGACATCCTGTTGTTCCTGTTGTTGATCCTGCTAATGGTGCGGTACGCTGGCCCTTTAAAGGAATGCTGCTGCTGGACCGTCATCATCTCCTCTCCTCCCTACCGGATGTTAAAAATAACAAAAATACAATCTTATGAATACAATCATTATAAAATAAATGTTTTTACTGTGAAGAAGGTGTACTGTGACACGTTAAAAATGCATTCTACCCTGTCTTTGCTTTGACAAATTCCTTAACATGCTGACTAGACCGGGAACGCGCTCCGACAATTAATCCACAGATAAAAGGGTAATCCAAGTTTGTTTCTAGTCATCTTTCCTCCTTCAGTCTTCTTCTTCTTCTTCTCCTTCTTCTTCTTCTTCTTCTTCTTTGGACTTTATATGTCAGTTGGCAACCAACTTTAAGATGCATTACCACCACCAACTGGACTGAAGTGTGGACCTCAGTTCATCTTTCAATCACCCACGTGGGTATATGCTCCTAAAAACCAATGAGGAGATAGGAGAGGCGGGACTTGCAGCGCGTCAAGCGTCACAAATAGAACCAAGTTCTATTTTAGCGCCTGGCTACGCAGACTCTGTTTGGATGCAATGATTGAATAACATGTATGTGTACATTTATATTTCAACGCGAACGGTGTGGTCAGCATGTAAAGCTAGTTAGGAGTGCATCGTTTGTTCCTAAATACATTTCAATTGTATGAGAAACAGGTTATCAAGTCATTTCACATGCCGTGCAAACGGAATGTGTTAATCTTGTGTAAAATGTCCGGTAGGGCGCTCCACCAACCATCATATCCCCTCCTCCGCTCTGGGCTAGTGTCCCGCTGAGTGAACGCCTCATGGGTACCATGGACCCCCCTCTTCCTCCTCCTCCTCCTCCTCCTCCTGCCTTTCTCATTTGTGTCCCTGAGCTGTAGGCTCCTCCGCTAACGGTGCTGTAGACAGACTGCTGGCGGCTGAAGGTGGCGTCGCGGTCTGAGACCAGGCTGCCCCCATCGCCGACGTCCGCAGCCACCCAGGATGCCACTGGGGACGGCTGAAACAAGAAACAGAAACAGAATCAGGAAGTGTTGTTGCCAAGCAACAAACTGGAACAGGAACAAAGGAATTTGTCTTGGTGTGCATACAAAAGTTCATCATCAACATCCACATCAATCTAAATCATCATCAATCCAGATCATCATCAACATCCAGATCATCATCAATCCAGATCATCATCAATCCAGATCATAATCATCCAGATCATCATCAATCCAGATCATCATCAATCCAGATCATCAACAACATCCACATCAATTCAGATCATCATCAATCCAGATCATCATCAACATCCACATCAATTCAGATCATCATCAATCCAGATCATCATCAACATCCACATCAAGCCAGATCATCATCATTCCAGATAGAAAGATATCAACAATACAGATATACAGAACAACACTTGCAAGAAAAACCTTTGACGTTCACACAATACACACACAAAACATAATATATATATATATATAAATTCATATACCTGTGCAGGCAGGTTCTGGAGTCTCATGGAGCGCAGGGAGGTCTCCGGATCTTGCCCAGGGCCACGGCTCATCGTCCGAATCACGGTGGACATCTGTTGCCCCCTCATGTTGCCCCCTCCTCCTCCCTGGTAGATCCCTCCTCCCTGTAGAACAAAACATAAATAAATCAGCACCCTGGTATTTACAGTATATTACTGTATTACTGTATATATACAAATTAAAGTAATTAGTACTGTATACTAAATACTGTATATATAGAAAAGTAATTATAATGACAAATTAAAATATATTTCTTATGTGGTGTAGATTCAATAAACATAGTTTTATACATTACACAGAATACAATAAATCATTCAAATACAGTAAATCATTAAAATACAATAAATCATTAAAATACAATAAATCATTAAGATACAGTAAATCATTAAATTACAATTAATCATTAAAATACAATAAATCATTAAGATACAGTAAATCATTAAAATACAATAAATCATTAAAATACAGTAAATCATTCAAATACAATAAATCATTAAAATACAGTAAATCATTAAAATACAATAAATCATTCAAATACAATAAATCATTCAAATAAAGTGAATCATTCAAATGTTACCTGGTAGCCCCCTCCTCCTTGGTACCCCCCTCCCAGACGCATGTCATCTTGGTAGTTGTGCCCTCCACCTCCTCTTCCTAAACCTCCCATGGTGACCCTCTGACCACCACCCAGATCCACCGCCGAGTGGGAGGAGAAACCGCCTGAGTGCTGAGACATCTTGGGTGCCTGGGACATATGAGGAGGAATAGGAGGGGAGGAGGAGATGGGGGGAGGAAGAGGAGGGGATGGGGAGGAGGGAGAGGAAGAGGAGAGGAGTGGAGGAAGAGGAGGAGGAGGGTAGGAAGGGGAGGAGGAGAGAGGAAGAGGAGGAGGAGGAAGAAAAGGAGGAAGAAGAGGAGGGGAGGAAGATGAGGAGGAGGAAGAGGAGGAGGAGGGAGGAAGAGGATGAGCAAGATGAGGAGGAGGAAGATGAGGGGAGGAAGAGGAGGAGGAGGAATAGGAGGAGGAGGAGGGGGTGGAAAAGGAGGGGAGGAAGAGGAGGAGGAGGAGGGGGAGGAAGAGGAGAGGAGGAAGAGGAGGAAGAGGAGAGGAGGAATAGGAGGGGAGGAAGAGGAGGAGGAGGGAGAGGATGAGGAGGGGAGGAAGAGGAGGAGGAGGAGGGAGAGGAAGAGAAGGGGAGGAAGAGGAGGTGAATGAGAGGAGAAGAAGAAGAAGAATGAAGACGTTTAACCCCCAGAGGAAGGCCCTGAAAATTGTCACAGACTCCAGCCACCCTAGTCATTAGACTGTTCTCTCTGCTACCGCACGGCAAGTGGTACCGGAGCGCAAATCTAGGTCCAAAAGGCTTCTTAACAGCTTCTACCCCCAAGCCATAAGACTCCATTGCCCCACCACCCCAACCCCACCCCCTCTTTTACGTTGCTGCTACTCTGTTTATTATCTATGCATAGTCACTTTAATAACTCTACCTACATGTACATATTACCTCAATTACCTCGACTAACATTGACTCTGTACCGGTACCCCCTGTATATAGCCTCCCTACTGTTATTTCACATTGACTCTGTACCGGTACCCCCTGTATATAGCCTCCCTACTGTTATTTCACATTGACTCTGTACCAAAACCCCCTGTATATAGCCTCCCTACTGTTATTTCACATTGACTCTGTACCGGTACCCCCTCTATATAGCCTCCCTACTGTTATTTCCCATTGACTCTGTACCGGTACCCCCTGTATATAGCCTCCCTACTGTTATTTCCCATTGACTCTGTACCGGTACCCCCCTGTATATAGCCTCCCTACTGTTATTTCCCATTGACTCTGTACCGGTACCCCCTGTATATAGCCTCCCTACTGTTATTACACATTGACTCTGTACCGGTACCCCCTGTATATAGCCTCCCTACTGTTATTTCCCATTGACTCTGTACCGGTACCCCCCTGTATATAGCCTCCCTACTGTTATTTTACTGCTGCTCTTTAATTATTTGCTATTTTTACTTAACACTTTTTTTTTTTTTTTCTTAAAACTGCATTGTTGGTTAAGGGCTTGTAAGTAAGCATTTCACTGTATGGTCAACACCTGTTGTATTCGGCGCATGTGGCAGATAACATTTTATTTTATTTTATTTTATTTTATTTGAGACAACTAACCCCCCCCTGCTGTGAAATACCGCACTTCTGGAGCTCAGAGAAGACCTAGATCACTGGCTCTGCTACACCGCAATGTGAAACCATCCCACTGTGTATTTACAGGGAGCTGCAGAGAGCACACAGAGAGTACACTGTCCATATGTTAACGTAGACAGACACCGACTATAACGTCTCTATCTCCTTATTGGAGACGACCAACCGCTTAACTCATTCATGGGCCTTTTGCTGAACATATGATCTGATATCCAGTATCAGTAGCAGTATTTTCCTGAGAGTAAGAATACGTTCTGCCAGGGCGGTATTGTTTGTTATACCTGGTCCCTAAGACAACCGCTCATCACGACTGGTCTGGAGCCTGTCATGACAGGTCTGGAGGCAGTGTAGACGTAGGACTACCACTCACCATGACAGGTCTGGAGCCTGTCATGACAGGTCTGGAGCCTGTGTAGACGTAGGACTACCACTCACCATGACAGGTCTGGAGCCTGTGTAGACGTAGGACTACCACTCACCATGACAGGTCTGGAGCCTGTGTAGACGTAGGACTTGGAGCTGAACCCTGGGTTGAAGGTATGGTACTTCGTTGTTGAAGAACCGCCGCCGTATTCTACAAAACAAAAGACAGGGAAAATCTGACAATGTCATTAAACCGCTCACCAAAGCCTGATCCAATCTAAAGACAACACAAAGGAAGGACCTGAATCAGCCCACCAAAGCCTGATCCAATCTAAAGACAACACTAAGGAGGGACCTGAATCAGCCCAATGAGGCCTTGTGATTTTTACCGCCACCACCACACCATAACAAATCATAATTACAACAAACATCGACATAACTAGTTTAATGATATGGGATATGGTATTGACACAACTAGTTTAATGATATGGGATATGGTATTGACATAACTAGTTTAATGATATGGGATATGGTATTGACATAACTAGTTTAATGATATGGGATAGGGTATTGACATAACTAGTTTAATGATATGGAATATGACATTGACATAACTAGTTTAATGATATTGCATATGACATTGACATAACTAGTTTAATGATATGGAATATGACATTGACATAACTAGTTTAATGATATTGCATATGACATTGACATAACTAGTTTAATGATATTGGATATGGTATTGACATAACTAGTTTAATGATATGGGATATGGTATTGACATAACTAGTTTAATGATATGGGATATGGTATTGACATAACTAGTTTAATGATATGGGATATGGTATTGACATAACTAGTTTAATGATATGGGATAGGGTATTGACATAACTAGTTTAATGATATGGAATATGACATTGACATAACTAGTTTAATGATATTGCATATGACATTGACATAACTAGTTTAATGATATTGGATATGACATTGTAAAACTTGTTGGGACATTTTATTATATTTTGACTGGATACAAGGTCCAGTATGGTTAAACTTTATGTCCCTTCATAAAGTACTGTTTCCATAGGCAGGTTTTGTTGATAGCTACATAGTGGGAGAGTATAGATGTTAGACAGCTAGGGGGAAGTCCGACCCGAGTTAAGCGCCACGCGTAAATGGAACGTAAATCTATTTTTATGCACTTTTCTCTCTGTGCGTATTCTGACCTGGAACTTAAGCATGAGAATAGTGTGTTGTTCACCTGCTATTCGTTCGAGGTGGAGATCATATAAACTAAGGTGGAGAGGAGGCGTCCTGTAGCTCAGTTGGTAGAGCATGGCGCTTGCAACGCCAGGGTTGTGGGTTCGATTCCCACGGGAAAATACACCGTATTCTGACCTTGACTTAATTCCACCACCTGTACGTGCGATGAATAAGGTCAAGCAACCTGCCAGTTCCAAGTGGAACAATGTCTACTTAATTTTTCTGACAGAAATAACACCGTTCTCCATGCACCATTATTTACAAATTGATAAGAGCTAGGTAACTGAGCAATCGGTTTGGATAATGGGACTGTAAAAGTAAATTGTTTTATCTTCTGATCGCTGGAGACAAATGTGAAACCAGTCATATGGCAGCAAATCAACATATCACCTTTTCCAGAGTGAAATGCTGGCCTTTTAACCTGCAGAGATGACATTTGGAGACCCAAGCTATAGACTTCTGTAGCCGTGCGCAAACCCCAGTATAAACCTACCAAGTTGATTTATGATTTATAGACTGTTTTAATTATATACCCACACTTTTTAACAATTTGTATCATGTTAAATATTAAGCATTTCACATTTTAGTCATTTAGCAGACGCTCTTATCCATAGTGGCTTACAGTTAGTGAGTGCACACATTTTCATACTGGCCCCCCCGTGGGAAACGAACCCACAACCCTGGCGTTGCAAACGCCATGCTCTACCAACTGAGCTACAAGGGACCACACTATCGGTAGCCACCATCAGTTATACCCACATACATTTATAACTGTCACTTTTAGTGTTAGTTTCCTTACATTTTGCATCATTCCATTACATCTTTAGTTTACCTTTCTTTCCTCTGTGACATTCGTGTGGTTGTTCCTGAGGATCGCGAGCAATAGTGGATCATATTAGGCTAACGTATTACAATAATTTGGGACATGTACACTCTTAGAAAAAAAGGTGCTAAAGTAGAACCATTTAGGGTTCTTCGGTTTGTCCCCATAGGGGAATTATTTTTGGTGCTACCTAGAACCCTCTATGTAGTGTTCTTCATAGAACCCCCTGTATATGGTTCTACCTAGAACCCTCGATGAAGGGTTCTACTGAGAACCCTTTTATCTTTGGAGGGTTCTTCCTAGAACCCTCTATGAACTTTTCCACCAACCTTTTTGTCCTTTAAAATTAATTAATTTATGACAATACGTTACATATATCATAAGGCCTTTCTTTGAGGCCCTAGTTATTCCCTAACACAGTGGTGTTAGGAAACTCCTGGTTTACAGGCCACACCAGACCTGCAAGTCACATTATACTGGTTTGCAATGTGATGTTTGATTCCTATTGGAATCCAGCCAGAGTTAGGATATCCAACAAGTATAATTTTCTATCACCCACAACCTGCATTCAGAATGACAGCCAGGGTAGGGAAGATTGAACACTGAGACTACCTCAATCATCTCAACTGGAACAACCATCTCAGTAACGGGTGCAACTACTAACAGATTGGATTAGTTTAGAAAAATGTATGCTATTTATCTTTGCGTAGCAAATAATTAACCAACCAATCAATGTAAAACACAGATAATAAAACAAACAATTCTGAAAATCACCCTGCAATAGAGCATGCTGGGAAATATGATATATGGTTCTAGAACCCTTCTTGCCTTCCAAAGAACCCTTCTTGCCTTCCAAAGAACCCTTCTTGCCTTCCAAAGAACCCTTCTTGCCTTCCAAAGAACCCTTCTTGCCTTCCAAAGAACCCTTCTTGTCTTCCAAAGAACCCTTCTTGCCTTCCAAAGAACCCTTCTTGTCTTCCAAAGAACCCTTCTTGCCTTCCAAAGAACCCTTCTTGTCTTCCAAAGAACCCTTCTTGCCTTCCAAAGAACCCTTCTTGTAGTACTACTGGTCAACCCCTATTGTACATTTTTCACCTTTCAATATTTCATGGATTGAACAATTGAATACGGCAACTTTCAGGATGAATCAAACCACTGTATTTTTTATTCACCAATACATTTTGTGCGTAAAGGCTCTCCAAATCAGTTTTTTATTATTATTCATGAATACTTTCCTAACCCTAAATAATATACAAGATCAGAGTATTTTTCAATCTATTTTTCAATCTACAGATTGGTGCTGAAAAGGAGTATGCGTGTATTTACATTGCTTTCTTTAATTGATCCCTAATATTCTGAACCGGTCTCTTAATATATTTTAGTGAATCTGTCAAGAAAATTCAAATTAAAGGTACACCAAATTTAAAGGCTTTAGATAAATATACTGAAAACCCTATTGAATGAAAACTCCATGAGAAAATCTGTTGGCCAGTAAGTGGGAGGGTTTTCAGCGGTTGAATTAAATGTATTCAGCACGTGCAAGGGAACAACACCTGCAAAGCCCATTAAACACCTGCTTACGTTAAGTCTAAGTCTGAATCGGGCCCATAGAGAGGAGCAGTAAGATGGAGGGAATCTCTTGTCATAATAACACCTTATAATGTAAACTAACTAACTGACCTTCTGCATAAATTATACAAGACTAACAACTCAGGTTCCTGTTTACACACACACACACAAACACAAGCACGCCTGCGCACACACACACACACACACACACACACAAACACAAACACACAGACACACCACCCATTACACCAACACATGATCAGCTATATTCTGACCTGGTTGCCATTGATTACCCCACAGCCAAGATAACAACAATACTGATGCACCACACCAGCCTGACCTGGGTTGCAAATAGCATTTGTTTTCTTTCAAATACTTCGAGCATGTGATTGAGCGAGCCTGTGGCGCCGGAGGGGCAGGATTAGAAACGGGGCTATTCCATTGGTTGTATTACTTCAGACAAGTTGAAATAAAGCACAGCTAAAGTATTTAAAAGTGAACAACCCAGCATCCTCAGGAGAGAGAGAGAGAGAGAGAGACAGCGCCTCAATAAATGTCGCTGTGTAAGTGAAGCTCTGAGAGAGAGAGAGAGACAGACAGGACACACAGGTTTCTGTCTCAATAGGCTGTGCTGTTGTGTTTATACTACAAATATCTAAAAGGACACTATATCTTTCAATAGAAATGTAATTTAATGTGCAATACATAAATAATATGCCATTTAGCAGACGCTTTTATCCAAAGCGACTTGCAGTCATGCGTTCATACATCAAGTCATTCTACATATAAACAATGCACATATTGTTATTGTTATTGTTCTAAAACATATTTGTAGTCCAACATAACCAGATGGAGAAATAAACAAAGTGCATTTATAGTTCATCATTAGTCCAGATAGACTGACGTTGCATCCTGTCCCAGAGGAATATGTTTGTGAGAACCAGGGTGTGCAGAGAGAGGAGCCATTTTGATTACATTTAAATGTTTCACATGCTGTGACATGACCTGCTTAAATTATAGGGGAGCTATGAGCATAGACTGGTCGTGACAGATCCTTCATTTACCAGAAATGATATCACAGAAATTACTGTTGGCCCCTGTCATATCCTACATATCCACAAAGGGAATATGACTGATCCCTGACATACTCTCTCTCAAAATGTAAAGGGACCGATCCCCTGTGTTGAAGGACAGGGTGAGACCTATAGCCTAGTAGATGAATGCCCAACAGGCTCGGAAACAGGCCACACAGGAACATCAAGACTTTGGTGCAGATTGCCACCAAATATGTAATACTTTATACTGAATGGAAGAAATACTTTAACCACTGCTAGCTGAAGTTGAAAGACTGTGTGTCTGTGTGTGTGTGTGCGTGCGTGTGTGTGTGTGTGTGTGTGTGTGTGTGTGTGTGTGTGTGTGTGTGTGTGTGTGTGTTTGTGCGTGTGTGTGTGTGCGTATGTGTTCTCAGGCAGGTAGGCAGAAGGGAGGGGTGTGTGAGCTTCCTGCTTGGCTGAGTCAGAGCCTCAGGCAACAAACCGGTTGGTTGAGGATAATGTGAGAAAAAGAGAAGTAAAGAGTGAAATGAGAGACACACCCCATGGCTCACGCCCCGCCCAAGCCCCACCCTACTGACAACACCAAACACACTCCGTTTGCACACAGACTCTCTTCCTCAGGTATGTGTGTCTCTGTCTGCCTCTGGATATACTGGACCAGTAGAGAGGTATGAAGGTTCCAGAGAGAGTCCCAAAGAGCTTACACAACACTTAGACACCAAGCCTGCTTTGTGTTGACAGACAGACAGACATACAGACAGTCTCTCTCTCTCTCGCTCTCTCTATCTCTCTCTCTCTCTCTCTCTCTCTCTCTCTCTCTCTCTCTCTCTCTCTCTCTCTCTCTCAATTCAATTTCAATTCAATTTCAATTTAAGGGCTTTATTGGCATGGGAAACGTATGTTAACGTTGCCAAAGCAAGTGAAGTAGATAGTAAACAAAAGTGAAATAAACAATAAATATTAACAGTAAACATTACACTCAGAAGTTCCAAAAGAATAAAGACATTTCAAATGTCATATTATGTCTATATACAGTGTTGTAACAATGTGCAAATAGTTAAAGTACAAATGGGAAAATAAATAAACATAAATATGGGTTGTATTTACAATGGTGTTTGTTCTTCACTAGTTGCCCTTTTCTTGGGCAACAGGTCACAAATCTTGCAGCTGTGATGGCACACTGTGGTTTTTCACCCAGTAGATAAGGGAGTTTATCAAAATTGGGTTTGTTTTCGAATTCTTTGTGGATCGCTGTAATCTGAGGGAAATATGTGTCTCTAATATGGTCATACATTTGGCAGGAGGTTAGGAAGTGCAGCTCAGTTTCCACCTCATTTTGTGGGCAGTGTGCACATAGCCTGTCTTCTCTTGAGAGCCAGGTCTGCCTACGGCGGCCTTTCTCAATAGCAAGGCTATGTTCACTGAGTCTGTACATAGTCAAAGCTTTCCTTAAGTTTGGGTCAGTCACAGTGGTCAGGTATTCTGCCACTGTGTACTCTCTGTTTAGGGCCAAATAGCATTCTAGTTTGCTCTGTTTATTTGTTTGTTCTTTCCAATGTGTCAAGTAATTCTCTTTTTGTTTTCTCATGATTTGGTTGGGTCTAATTGTGTTATTGTCCTGGGGCTCTGTGGGGTCTGTTTGTGTTTGTGAACAGAGCCCCAGGAACAGCTTACTTAGGGGACTCTTTTCCGAGTTCATCTCTCTGTAGGTGATGGCTTTGTTATGGAAGGTTTGGGAATCGCTTCCTTTTAAGTGGTTATAGAATTTAACGGCTCTTTTCTGGATTTTGATAATTAGCGGGTATTGGCCTAATTCTGCTCTGCATGCATTATTTGGTGTTTTACGTTGTACACGGAGGATGTTTTTGCAGAATTCTGCATGCAGAGTCTCAATTTGGTGTTTGTCCCATTTTGTGAATTCTTGGTTGGTGAGCGGACCCCAGACCTCACAACCATAAATGGCAATGGGTTCTATAACTGATTCAAGTATTTTTAGCCAGATCCTAATTGGTATGTCACATTTTATGTTCCTTTTGATGGCATAGAAGGCCCTTCTTGCCTTGTCTCTCAGATCGTTCACAGCTTTGTGGAAGTTACCTGTGGCGCTGATGTTTAGGCCGAGGTATGTATAGTTTTTTGTGTGCTCTAGGGCAACGGTGTCTAGATGGAATTTGTATTTGTGGTCCTGGCAACTGGACCTTTTTTGGAACACCATTATTTTTGTCTTACTGAGATTTACTGTCGGGGCCCAGGTCTGACAGAATCTGTGCAGAAGATCTAGGTGCTGCTGTAGGCCCTCCTTGGTTGGGGACAGAAGCACCAGATCATCAGCAAACAGAAGACATTTGACTTCAGATTCTAGTAGGGTGAGGCTGGGTGCTGCAGACTGTTCTAGTGCCCTCGCCAATTCGTTGATATATATGTTGAAGAGGGTGGGGCTTAAACTGCATCCCTGTTTTACCCCACGGCCCTGTGGAAAGAAATGTGTGTGTTTTTTGCCAATTTTAACCGCACACTTGTTGTTTGTGTACATGGATTTTATAATGTCGTATGTTTTTCCCCCAACCCCATTTTCCATCAATTTGTATAGCAGACCCTCATGCCAAATTGAGTCAAAAGTTTTTTTTAAATCAACAAAGCATGAGAAGACTTTGCCTTTGTTTTGGTTTGTTTGTTTGTCAATTAGGGTGTGCAGGGTGAATACGTGGTCTGTCGTACGGTAATTTGGTAAAAAGCCAATTTGACATTTGCTCAGTACATTGTTTTCACTGAGGAAATGAACTAGTCTGCTGTTAATTATAATGCAGAGGATTTTCCCAAGGTTGCTGTTGACGCATATCCCACGCTAGTTATTGGGGTCAAATTTGTCTCCACTTTTGTGGATTGGGGTGATCAGTCCTTGGTTCCAAATATTGGGGAAGATGCCAGAGCTAAGGATGATGTTAAAGAGTTTAAGTATAGCTAATTGAAATTTGTGGTCTGTATATTTTATCATTTCATTGAGGATACCATCAACACCACAGGACTTTTTGGGTTGGAGGGTTTGTATTTTGTCCTGTAGTTCATTCAATGTAATTGGAGAATCCAGTGGGTTCTGGTAGCCTTTAATAATTGATTCTAAGATTTGCATTTGATCATGTATATTTTTTTGCTGTTTGTTCTCTGTTATAGGGCCAGAAAGATTGGAGAAGTGGTTTACCCATACATCTCCGTTTTGAATAGATAGCTCTTCGTGTTGTTGTTTGTTTAGTGTTTTCCAATTTTCCCAGAAGTGGTTAGAGTCTATGGATTCTTCAATTACATTGAGCTGATTTCTGACATGCTGTTCCTTCTTTTTCCGTAGTGTATTTCTGTATTGTTTTAGTGATTCACCATAGTGAAGGCGTAGGCTCAGGTTTTCTGGGTCTCTATGTTTTTCGTTGGATAGGTTTCTCAATTTCTTTCTTAGGTTTTTGCATTCTTCATCAAACCATTTATCACTGTTGTTACTTTTCTTTAGTTTTCTCTCTCTCTCTCTCTCTCTCTCTCTCTCTCTCTCTCTCTCTCTCTCTCTCTCTCTCTCTTTCTCTCTCTCTCTCCTTCTCTCCCCCCCACTCTCTCTCGTACCTGGCAGTGAGATAATTTCATAAAAGCCATGCTTGTTTGGGCTTGTCAGTTAAACTAACTATTTTCATACATTCTAAAAGCAAGAGGGTGCAGCAGTTTTTTTCTTTGTTTTACTGTAAAAATAGATCTAAATCAAGTGTAATTTATTTTTATGATTCCCTTCTCCAAACGGATTACTCATTTACCTAGCTCTTATCAATAGCTCTTATCGAGTTGTAAATCACAGTGCATGGAGAATGGTGTTATTTCTATCGGAAAAAAATAAGTAGATAATATGCCATTTAGCAGACGCTTTCATCCAAAGCGATTTACAGTCATGCGTGCATACATTTTTGTGTATGGGTGGTCCCGGGGATCGAACCCACTACCTTGGCGTTACAAGCGCCGTGCTCTACTAGCTGAGCTACAGAGGACCACACCCAGATGATCTGGTAGGTTCGCTAGACGTTATTCATGGTTTCCTCCCGAGTAAAGGTGGTGGAATTATTAGGGATTTAAATCAAGGTCAGAATATGGCTATATGTAGACACACCTAGACAATCCTAGACACACCTCCGCCACACCTTCATTTATTCGATCTCCACCAAAAAAACGAATAGTTAGTTGGTGAATAGCATGCTATTTTCATGCTTCAATTCCAGGTCTGAATACGGTAGAGAGAAAAGTGCATAAAAAGGGAAATAGCGTTCCATTTACGCGCATTTAACGGTCGGGATCGGCCCCTATGGGCATATAGTAGAAATACGCTAAATACATTATTCAGCTACAGTAAACACATTAATTGCCAAGTCAATAGTTAGTTTATTGTACATTTGAGTGCCATGTCACCATAGGAGGTTAGTTCCTACCTGAGGAGGTGTAGTGTGAGGCTGAGCCGTTCTGACGTGGAAGCGTCGAGGTTTTCTCGGCGAGTCGCATAGCAACCTGCTGCTGGACCCGCTTGGTCCGGGTCATCTCATCCGACAGGGTGCCCCCATTACCCCCGAGCTGGATCTCGGACGGGACAGCATAAGTGCTGACTGCGGTCTTGGGCTGCAAAGCGGACAAAAATACATGATCTTGAGTCACGAAACTCATTTCGACACTCGGTTGTGACGGTTGGACGTCTCAGAAAGATAGAAAATAAAAGTTCCAAGTATTCCAACCGAGAGCGATGTTTGTTTGTCTGTTTCTCGTGTTAACTAATTCTGTTCCGGAAATAATTAATTTGGGAATCAGTTTAATCGATATTGGTTGTTGAGTTTCTCACTCAGGTGTGAGATACTTTTCGAAAGACTGCTCCCTCGGTAATGAAAGGTATCTGCTGAAATAACAACGGGGTGGAGTCTGTGAGAGAGAGAACAGGTTACCTGACAGGAGAATAATCTCTCTCGCTGTGCTGTATGCCATGTGGATGGCCCAATAGGTCTAATGACAGAATATAACATCATGATAATGACATAGATATAAATAACATTCATATTCATAATAATATTACTAATATTAACATTGATACTGCTATTAATAATAACAATAACAATAGCAGTATTAATAATAAACACAACAATAGCCTATTAATAATAGGATATTCGTATGTGATAACACTTTTTTTTCTCCCAATTCCACAAACTTTTGTCATGTACTAATATTTTCTGATATACAGTGCATTCGGAAAGTAGCTCCTCTGTAGCTCAGCTGGTAGAGCACGGCGGTTGTAACGCCATGGTAGTGGGTTCGATCCCCGGGACCACCCACCCATACACAAAAATATATATATATATATGCTCGCATGACTGTAAGTCGCTTTGGATAAAAGCGTCTGCTAAATGGCATATTATGTATTATTATTTATTCAGACCCCTTGACTTTTTCCACATTTTGTTACATTACAGCCTTATTCTAACATTTATTACATTGGTTTTTTTACTCATCAATCTACACACAATACCCCATAATGACAAAGCAAAAACGGGTTATATATATATATATAAAAAAAAACTGAAATATCACATTTACATAAGTATTCAGACCCTTTACTCAGTACTTTGTTGAAGCACCTTTGGCAGCGATTACAGCCTCAAGTCTTCTTGGGTATGAAGCTACAAGCTTGACACACCTGTATTTGGGGAGTTTCTCCCATTATTTTCTGCAAATCCTCTCAAGCTCTGTCAGGTTGGATGGGGAGCGTCGCTGCACAGCTATTTTAAGGTCTCTCCAGAGATGTTCGATCAGGTTCAAATCCGGGCTCTGGCTGGGCCCGAAGCCACTCCTGCGTTGTCTTGGCTGTGTGCTTAGGGTCATTGTCCTGTTGGAAGGTGAATCTTGACCCCAGTCTGAGGTCCTGAGTGCTCTGGAACAGGTTTTCATCAAGGATCTCTCTGTCCTTTGCTCCGTTCATCTTTCCCTCGATCCTGACTAGTCTCCCAGCCCCTGCCACTGAAAAACATCCCCACAGCATGATGCTGTCACCACCATGCTTCACCGTAGGTTTCCTCCAGACGTGACACTCGGCATTCAGGCCAAAGAGTTCAATCTTGGTTTCATCAGACCAGAGAATCTTGTTTCTCATGGTCTGAGAGTCTTTAGGTGCCTTTTGGCAAACTCCAAGCTGGCTGTCATGTGCCTTTTACTGAGGAGTGGCTTCTGTCTGGCCACTCCACCATAAAGGCCTGATTGGTAGAGTGCTGCAGAGATGGTTGTCCTTCTGGAAGGTTCTCCCATCACCACAGAGGAACTCTAGAGCTCTGTCAGAGTGACCATCGGGTTCTTGGTGTCTTGGTGGTTCCAAACTTCTTCCATTTAAGAATGATGGAGGCCAATGTGTTCTTGGGGACCTTCAATGCTGCAGAAATGTTTTGGTACCCTTCCCCAGATCTGTGCCTTGATACAATCCTGTTTCGAAGCTCTACGGACAATTCCTTCGACCTCATGGCTTGGTTTTTGCTCTGACATGCACTGTCAACTGTGGGACCTTATATAGACAGGTGTGTGCCTTTCCAAATCATGTCCAATCAATTGAATTTACCCCAAGTGGACTCCAATCAAGTTGTAGAAACATCTCAAGGATGATCAATGGAAACAGAATGCACCGGAGCTCAATTTTGAGTCTCATAGCAAAGGGTCTGAATGCTTGTGTAAATAAGGTATTTCAGTTCTTTTTTAATAAATTTGCAAACATTTCTAGAAACCTGTTTTCGCTTTGTCATTATGGGGTATTGTGTGTAGATTGATGAGGGAAAAAAAACAATTTAATCAATTTTAGGCTGTAATGTAACAAAATGTGGAAGAATTCAAAGGGTCTGAATACTTTCCAAATGCACTGTAGATCAAAAGTCCCTTTAAATCAAGTTTGATTTGATTTGATTAGAGCCAATCACACAACAAGGCGTGGTGCAGAACCCTGTGATTAAAGCTCTGACTGACACAAGGTGTGGTGCAGAACCCTGTGATTAAAGCTCTGACTGACACAAGGTGTGGTGCAGAACCCTGTGATTAAAGCTCTGACTGACACAAGGTGTGGTGCAGAACCCTGTGATTAAAGCTCTGACTGACACAAGGTGTGGTGCAGAACCCTGTGATTAAAGCTCTGACTGACACAAGGTGTGGTGCAGAACCCTGTGATTAAAGCTCTGACTGACACAAGGTGTGGTGTGCCTGGCGTGTGTATCTCTGATCAGTGTACAACAGTGCTGTAACACATTACCAGCTAATACGTTGGTTTTATGACACAGAATTGTTCTGGCCATCACTACTCACAACTCATTGTTAGGTACAGTATCTTCTCATCTCAATGTGTTCAAATGGATCTGCATGTATTTTTGGACCAGTGTATGTGAAAGGAGGGCAGTGATCAACCATCCCCTAAGGATCGGAGGTAGTCAAGATCAAGGTCCCTATTCCCAAAGACAGATTAGATCTCCTTTGTCTAGAGCAATGGTTCCCTACTCCAGTCCTCCAGTACCCCCAACAGTGGTTCCCTACTCCAGTCCTCCAGTACCCCCAACAGTGGTTCCCTACTCCAGTCCTCCAGTTCCCCCAACAGTGGTTCCCTACTCCAGTCCTCCAGTATCCCCAACAGTGGTTCCCGACTCCAGTCCTCCAGTTCCCCCAACAGTGGTTCCCTACTCCAGTCCTCCAGTTCCCCCAACAGTGGTTCCCTACTCCAGTCCTCCAGTTCCCCCAACAGTGGTTCCCTACTCCAGTCCTCCAGTTCCCCCAACAGTGGTTCCCTACTCCAGTCCTTCAGTATCCCCAACAGTGGTTCCCGACTCCAGTCCTCCAGTATCCCCAACAGTGGTTCCCTACTCCAGTCCTCCAGTTCCCCCAACAGTGGTTCCCTACTCCAGTCCTCCAGTTCCCCCAACAGTGGTTCCCTACTCCAGTCCTCCAGTTCCCCCAACAGTGGTTCCCTACTCCAGTCCTCCAGTAACCCCAACAGCCTAACTCCAGTCCTCCTGTTTGTTAAAGCTCTGGACATTCTACTTGTCAACAAATCATCAAGTCATCAGGTGTTTTTGTCCAGGGCTTCAACAAAAATGTTTACTGTTGGGAGGCACGGAGGACCGGAGTTGGGAACCAATGCTGTAGAGCAGGTCTAGGGAGCAGGCTGTGACCTAGTTTAACAGACAGGTCTAGGGAGCAGGATGTAATCTAGTTTAACAGACAGGTCTAGGGAGCAGGTCTGTAATCTAGTTTAACAGACAGGTCTAGGGAGCAGGCTGTAACCTAGTTTAGCAGACAGGTCTAGGGAGCAGGCTGTAACCTAGTGTAGTACACCTGTCTCCCAAATGCCCTGACATACCAACCCAACACTGAACCTTTGTATCCCTAATAACAAACGTCATCTTGCCATGGTTGCCATCAATTACCTACTACAGTAGTGTCCAATCATTGTGTGTCAATCAGCAACAATAGCACTAGGAATATGAACAGTCTGACGATGCTGCTGACATTCTTATTAGAAGTTAAAATATTGTATCCGTGAATACATTCAGAGTTAAAAACCTCATTTCAAACAGTTGTCCCCGAATAGCAGCCAACAGCTAATAATGGTCAAATCTCTTTACTCACCATCACCATTAGTTCTTAGTGGGTAGTGATCAGGACTGGTACTTCTCAGGTAAGGTTCTCCGTAGTGTAGTGATCTGATGGAATGAAACTGTAGAAAGTGTTGATATATTTATAGAGGACTTCTCATAGTCACCGCCCTCACAACTAGCTTGGCTTTGGTATGGAGAAACAGTTTTCTGCTCAGCCCCTGTCTCTACCGTATGCACCAGAATGACACCATCGTGAGACAATGGAGGGAGAGAGAGAGAGTGAGAGAGAAAGTGAGCGAGAGAGTGTGTGTCTGTGTGTGTGTGTGTGTGTGTGTGTGTCTCTCTGTGTGTGTGTGTGTGTGTGTGTTTGTGTGTGTGTGTGTGTGTGTGTCTCTGTGTTTGTGTGAGATAAAGAGAGAGATGACTCAAATAGGAGGGTATGGCATTGAGACAAGGGTTGTTGAAAGACTGATTAGTAGATCTGATATCACACTGGGATAGAGTTCCACATCGTGTTTCATGTTATGTTCTACACTCTAAAAGGGTTCTTCAGCTGTCCCCATATGAGAACCCTTTAAAGAAGCATTTTTGGTTTCATACACGGAACCCAAAAGGGAACCAAAAAGGGTTCTACCTGGAACCAAAAAAGGTTCTCCTATGGGGACAGCCGAAGAACCGTTTTGGAACCCTTTTTGTATGAGTGTATACCATATCCTCCTCACACTACCACACAATAGACTGAGAGCGTAGCCAGTTTACTGCCACAACATCTGATTTATAATAATAATAATAAGCCATTTAGCAGACGCTTTTATCAAAAGCGACTTACAGTCATGTGCGCCTACATTTTCACGTAATGGTGGTCCTGGGGATCGAACCCCACTACCCTGGCGTTACAAGCGCCATGCTCTACCAATTGAGCTACAGAGGCCTCAGACAAGGGTGTGTTGACTCATACAACCTATGGCTGACTAAGGCCTCAGAACAGGGTGTGTGTGGGCAGGGACAGGTAGTGAGATCAATGCTCCTGTGCAGGTGTGTTGCAGGTGTGTTGCAGGTGTGGATGCTCAGCCTGCTATCAGTAAGTCAAGGCAGAGGGCGGGAGGGGAAGGGAGGGAGAAGAAAGAGGAGTGTGAGGGCCGTAGGGAAGAAGCATCTGTGTGACAGAGAAGGGCATGGGACTGGGAGTGTCTGGGTCTGGTGCCTTTTCCCACCCACTTAAACATTTCACTTCAACAGTCTAATTGGAATGCTGTTCATATGGACTGTATAACAGTAACAGGGAGTCAGCAGCACAACCACTTTTTGAATGATGACCTGTGATTGAGCACATTGTCTATTGTTTCAACGTTACATCTTTATTAAGACAATGAGCAAGTCAGAGCAAGGAATAACAAAAATGAATGGTTTGTCAGCAGTCATGGCAGAACAAGAAGAGGGTGCACTCCAGAGTCACTGTTCACACCACTTTTCAATACAGACAAGTTGTGTTTGATGCAGAGACATTAAAGACCTACCCATGAAGATGCCAATAATTGTTCCATAACTATAACCAATGGAGTGCTTTTCAGGATACACATAAAAAAACAAGAGACAGAAATTGTCTAGTATAATGAAATGACATGGTCCAACATCTTTTATGATCAGGTTGGTTTTGCTTGGTAAACATGGTGGGTTTTGCTTGGTAAATGTGGTTGGTCTTTCTTGGTAAACGTGGTTGGTTTTGCTTCGTAATCTTGGTTGGTTTTGCTTAGATAAACTTGGTGGGTAAACATGGTTGATTTTGCTGGGTCAATTGGGTTGGATTTTCTTTGGTAAACTTGGTTGACTTTGCTTGGTAAACTTGGTTGGTTTGGCTTGGTAAACTTGGTTGGTTTTCCTTGGTAAACTTGGTGGGTAAACTTGATTGGTTTTGCTGGGTAAATTTGGTAGGTTTTTCAGTGAACTGGGGCTGTAGAACCCCCCCCCAGATAGCTGACTGATGAGTAACGGTTTGCTGTGAATAGCTGACACAGAGAGGGTGTGTTGTGTGGTCTTGTGGGCTAAACCAGTTGGAGCAGAGCAGCGAGGTTCTTATGGGCGTTAGTTCACTTCGGTTTGGGATTGTCAGTACTTTTATGTTCTCCGATGTTGGGAGATCACACTTATTGATATTTATTGAGAATAGAGGTATGTACAATTGGAAGTAAATGGTGCTTATTGTGTTCAAGTCTGAAAGATAAATCAAGTAAGATCAAGTATGAATCGTCAAAAAAGACTTGATTTCCAGTATGGCAACCATGAGGTAGTCATGAGGTAGTCATGAGGTAGTCATGAGGTAGTCATGAGGTAGTCATGAGGTAGTCATGAGGTAGTCATGAGGTAGCCATGAGGTAGTCATGAGGTAGTCATGAGGTAGTCATGAGGTAGTCATGAGGTAGTCATGAGGTAGTCATGAGGTAGTCATGAGGTAGTCATGAGGTAGTCATGAGGTAGTCATGAGGTAGTCATGAGGTAGTCATGAGGTAGTCATGAGGTAGTCATGAGGTAGGTAGTCATGAGGTAGTCATGAGGTAGTCATGAGGTAGTCATGAGGTAGTCATGAGGTAGTCATGAGGTAGCCATGAGGTAGTCATGAGGTAGTCATGAGGTAGTCATGAGGTAGTCATGAGGTAGTCATGAGGTAGTCATGAGGTAGCCATGAGGTAGTCATGAGGTAGTCATGAGGTAGTCATGAGGTAGTCATGAGGTAGTCATGAGGTAGTCATGAGGTAGTCATGAGGTAGTCATGAGGTAGTCATGAGGTAGTCATGAGGTAGCCATGAGGTAGCCATGAGGTAGTCATGAGGTAGTCATAAAGGTAGTCATGAGGTAGCCATGAGGTAGCCATGAGGTAGTCATGAGGTAGTCATGAGGTAGTCATGAGGTAGTCATGAGGTAGTCATGAGGTAGTCATGAGGTAGTCATGAGGTAGCCATGAGGTAGTCATGAGGTAGCCATGAGGTAGTCATGAGGTAGTCATGAGGTAGTCATGAGGTAGTCATGAGGTAGTCATGAGGTAGTCATGAGGTAGCCATGAGGTAGTCATGAGGTAGTCATGAGGTAGTCATGAGGTAGTCATGAGGTAGTCATGAGGTAGCCATGAGGTAGTCATGAGGTAGTCATGAGGTAGTCATGAGGTAGTCATGAGGTAGTCATGAGGTAGCCATGAGGTAGTCATGAGGTAGTCATGAGGTAGTCATGAGGTAGTCATGAGGTAGTCATGAGGTAGTCATGAGGTAGTCATGAGGTAGTCATGAGGTAGTCATGAGGTAGTCATGAGGTAGTCATGAGGTAGTTAGGTGAACGTGATCCGTTTCTTTACAAAAAAATATGCCCAATCTAAAGTCAAGTGAAACATTATGTTGGCACCTGCATGTTATGGTAAATACTAGGGCTAAAAATAGAGACAAACCCAGCCAAACAACGTGACCCTGGACCAAGTAGCTGACGACTTGACTAAAATCAATTTAGAGACACTACACTCTTAGAAAAAAAAGGGTACTACCTGGAACCCAAAAGGGTTCTACCTGGAACCCAAAAGGGTTCTACCTGGAACCAAAAAGGGTTCTACCTGGAACCAAAAAGGGTTCTACCTGGAACCAAAAAGGGTTCTACCTGGAACCAAAAAGGGTTCTCCTATGGGGACAGCTGAAGAGTGTACCAACAGAAATTCGCACTGGCAATTAGAAACTGTCTAATCAGATTATGAAAATATCAGATGATGTCAAAAGAATTAAAGCTGATATGACTGAACTGGGAAAATTAGGGGAGAAGGCTGAAACCGTGTTAACCCTGGAGGAAATCACATGAGCAAAGCTCCAGAAACCGTGTTAACCTTGGAGGAAATCACATGAGCAAAGCTCCAGAAATCGTGTTAACCCTGGAGGAAATCACATGAGCAAAGCTCCAGAAACCGTGCTAACCCTGGAGGAAATCACATGAGCAAAGCTCCAGAAATCGTGTTAACCCTGGAGGAAGAAAAATACATCATTACGGGGCTTACTGAAATATTAAATGGGATGGAGGACTTCAGATGCCATTCAAATCTTCGTTTTGTAAATTTCCCCGAAAGCTGTGGAACAACCGGAATGGAAGAATTCGAACAGGCAGCCCGAGAGGGGACACAAGCAGCAAACCCAGTTGCATCATCACAAAGTTCCTTAACTCTAGAGACAAAGATTAAGGTGTACGACTGGCCGTCCAAGACAAAAAGTCAGGAGTCTGACTTTTGATGTATGAGGGCCATTGGAGCTTCATCGTTGCCAACATAAGCAGAAGCCTCTACATGAAATCCCATAAAGAAAATAACTATTGGGAAAACTATTATTTGGTGTACCCCGCACAAGTACGGGTCAATTGACAGGAAAAAGACATCACACTGAAATGAGAAAAATAATCTACTCGATCGAACCTGGACAAGGAGAACGGAGCTACCCGATAACCTGGACAAGGAGAACGGAGCTACCCAATAATCTGGACAAGGAGAACGGAGCTACCCGATAACCTGGACAAGGAGAACGGAGCTACCCGATAACCTGGACAAGGAGAACGGAGCTACCCGATAACCTGGACAAGGAGAACGGAGCTACCCGATTACCTGGACAAGGAGAACGGCGCTCCCGATAACCTGGACAAGGAGAACGGAGCTACCCGATTACCTGGACAAGGAGAGCGAGCTCCCGATAATCTGGACAAGGAGAACGGAGCTACCCGATTACCTGGACAAGGAGAACGGAGCTCCCGATAATCTGGACAAGGAGAACGGAGCTCCCGATAACCTGGACAAGGAGAACGGAGCTACCCAATAACCTGGACAAGGAGAAGCGGAGCTACCCGATAACCTGGACAAGGAGAAGCGGAGCTACCCGATAACCTGGACAAGGAGAACGGAGCTACCCGATAACCTGGACAAGGAGAACGGAGCTACCCGATTACCTGGACAAGGAGAACGGAGCTACCCGATAACCTGGACAAGGAGAACGGAGCTACCCGATAACCTGGACAAGGAGAACGGAGCTACCCGATAACCTGGACAAGGAGAACGGAGCTACCCGATAACCTGGACAAGGAGAACGGAGCTACCCGATAACCTGGACAAGGAGAACGGAGCTACCCGATTACCTGGACAAGGAGAACGGCGCTCCCGATAACCTGGACAAGGAGAACGGAGCTACCCGATTACCTGGACAAGGAGAACGGAGCTCCCGATAATCTGGACAAGGAGAACGGAGCTACCCGATTACCTGGACAAGGAGAACGGAGCTCCCGATAATCTGGACAAGGAGAACGGAGCTCCCGATAACCTGGACAAGGAGAACGGAGCTACCCAATAACCTGGACAAGGAGAACGGAGCTACCCGATAACCTGGACAAGGAGAACGGAGCTACCCGATAACCTGGACAAGGAGAACGGAGCTACCCGATAACCTGGACAAGGAGAACGGAGCTACCCGATTACCTGGACAAGGAGAACGGAGCTACCCGATAACCTGGACAAGGAGAACGGAGCTACCCGATAACCTGGACAAGGAGAACGGAGCTACCCGATAACCTGGACAAGGAGAACGCAATGAACAACATGTATAGACTGCAGGACAGCCTGTCAACAGACCATGTACGACAGATGGGGCACTGGACTATTGAACTGTTTAGGCTACTGAAAAAAATTCCATAATTGATGCATTTAATTCATGTGGAGGAATCGACAGTACAGGACAGATTCATGTGCTGCTATTCCAGTTTCAACTGTTCTGCCTGCGGTTATGGAACCCCTACCTGTCCCAGACCTGCTGTTTTCAACTCTTAATGATCGGCTATGAAAAGCCAACTGAGATTTATTCCTGATTATTATTTGACCATGCTTGTCACTTATGAACATTTTTGAACATCTTGGCATGGTTCTGTTATAATCTCCACCCGGCACAGCCAGAAGAGGACTGGCCACCCCTCATAGCCTGGTTCCTCTCTAGGTTTCTTCCTAGGCTTTCGCCTTTCTAGGGAGTTTTTCCTAGCCACCGTGCTTCTACACCTGCATTACTAGCTGTTTGGGGTTTTAGGCTGGGTTTCTGTACAGCACTTCGAGATATTAGCTGATGTAAGAAGGGCTATATAAAATAAAATTGATTGATGTGGGAATCGACAGTACAGGACAGATTCATGTGGGAATCGACAGTACAGGACAGATTCATGTGGGAATCGACAGTACAGGACAGATTCATGTGGGAATCGACAGTACAGGACAGATTCATGTGGAGGAATCGACAGTACAGGACAGATTCATGCGGAGGAATCGACAGTACAGGACAGATTGATGTGGATGAATCGACAGTACAGGACAGATTCATGTGGAGGAATCGACAGTACAGGACAGATTCATGTGGAGGAATCGACAGTACAGGACAGATTCATGTGGAGGAATCGACAGTACAGGACAGATTCATGTGGGAATCGACAGTACAGGACAGATTCATGTGGAGGAATCGACAGTACAAGACAGATTCATGTGGGAATCGACAGTACAGGACAGATTCATGTGGAGGAATCGACAGTACAAGACAGATTCATGTGGGAATCGACAGAACAGGACAGATTCATGTGGAGGAATCGACAGTACAAGACAGATTAATGTGGGAATCGACAGTACAAGACAGATTCATGTGGAGGAATCGACAGTACAGGACAGATTCATGTGGAGGAATCGACAGTACATGTGGGAATCGACAGTACAGGACAGATTCATGTGGAGGAATCGACAGTACAAGACAGATTAATGTGGGAATCGACAGTACAGGACAGATTCATGTGGAGGAATCGACAGTACAGGACAGATTCATGTGGAGGAATCGACAGTACAGGACAGATTCATGTGGAGGAATCGACAGTACAGGACAGATTCATGTGGGAATCGACAGTACAGGACAGATTCATGTGGGAATCGACAGTACAGGACAGATTCATGTGGAGGAATCGACAGTACAGGACAGATTCATGTGGGAATCGACAGTACAGGACAGATTCATGTGGGAATCGACAGTACAGGACAGATTCATGTGGGAATCGACAGTACAGGACAGATTCATGTGGGAATCGACAGTACAGGACAGATTCATGTGGAGGAATCGACAGTACAGGACAGATTCATGTGGAGAAATCGACAGTACAGGACAGATTCATGTGGAGGAATCGACAGTACAGGACAGATTCATGTGGGAATCGACAGTACAGGACAGATTCATGTGGGGATCGACAGAACAGGACAGATTCATGTGGGAATCGACAGTACAGGACAGATTCATGTGGGAATCAACAGTACAGGACAGATTCATGTGGGAATCAACAGTACAGGACAGATTCATGTGGGAATCAACAGTACAGGACAGATTCATGTGGGAATCGACAGTACAGGACAGATTCATGTGGGAATCGACAGTACAGGACAGATTCATATGGGAATCGACAGTACAGGACAGATTCATGTGGGAATCGACAGTACAGGACAGATTCATGTGGAGGAATCGACAGTACAGGACAGATTCATGTGGAGGAATCGACAGTACAGGACAGATTCATGTGGGAATCGACAGTACAGGACAGATTCATATGGGAATCGACAGTACAGGACAGATTCATGTGGGAATCGACAGTACAGGACAGATTCATGTGGGAATCAACAGTACAGGACAGATTCATGCGGAGGAATCGACAGTACAGGACAGATTCATGTGGAGGAATCGACAGTACAGGACAGATTCATGTGGGAATCGACAGTACAGGACAGATTCATGTGGGAATCGACAGTACAGGACAGATTCATGTGGAGGAATCGACAGTACAGGACAGATTCATGTGGGAATCGACAGTACAGGACAGATTCATGTGGGAATCAACAGTACAGGACAGATTCATGTGGGAATCGACAGTACAGGACAGATTCATGTGGGAATCGACAGTACAGGACAGATTCATGTGGAGGAATCGACAGTTCAGGACAGATTCAGAAGCATGAAAAGGAAAAGAGGGGGTGAAAGAAGAACTTTGGGGATTTTATTGTTTTGTTTTGTTTTGTTTTCTATGTCTTGTGAATACATGCCCACTAAGAATCTTGAGGACACTATTTTCATTGTAGCTGTTTATGTTGTTCATCAACGCCTTACATGATGTTTAAAGTCAATATGAGACAACAAATTTAAAGATCCATCTCAATATCACATGTTGTGGATAATACTTAAGATAGGAATACATTAACCTCTAAAAGTCTGCTAAAAGTCTGCTAAGCTAACATATGGAATTGTTTTAAGATGGTCATACCATGGATCATTTATTTTGAATATTAGGTATAAATTAATATTGAAAATAATATTTGATAAAACATTGAATTTGGTCTTTACTACTATAGCCGATAACAACACATTCATAAATGGTAAAAATACAGTAAAAAATAAATCATTAGGAATAAGGTTCTGAAGTGTCTGTCCTATATCTAGGAGATACAAGAAAGTTCAGGAAATATTCTAGGTTTTTTGGACACATATTTAACCCCTTATTTTTGTTGGCACAAAACTACCTCCATACTTCCAGTCATTTGTATGGGTTACCTTCAACGGATACCATCGTGTTGGTGAGAGTCTCCCCTTTCCACAGTGGGTTCATGTTATTCTCTAGAAGACCAAACCGTTCGGACCGTACATACGTTTCCGTGAGAAGACCGATTTTCGGAATGTCTCATGGTCTGACAAACACCGCTGTAGCTCGGCCACCTTCCACCACAGATGCGGAAGGTCGACACAGGCGGATGTGGTGGATTCAGATGCAGCCCATACAAAAAAAAAAAAAAGATATCTCTCGTCAAAATTGAAGGATTTTGATGCAGATTTTCTTATTATGTTACTTAGATTGACGCACGGGTCCGATGTTCAGAGATGAAGAACTTTCCCTGTTGCTATCTTAGGTAGGGTAAACATATTCAAAATGAATATATTACCAAGGTTGATGTATTTATTCCAAGACTTACCAGTTTCAATTCCATCCAACTTCTTTAAGAAAATAAATGGCCTGCTTTCCAACTGTATTTATGAATGGAAAGACCTCAAGAGTCAAATGGACTGTTTTACACTTCCCCTGTCAAGGTGAAGGCCTTGGACTACCTCATATAAAAACGTATTACTGGGCAGCACAACTACTTTCACTCCAACAAGGGACAGAAGACTCTCCTTGTCCTTGTGCTTGAAGGAGTATTGAAGCCAAAAATGTAATACTCTATGATTAAAAAAATATTCACTATGTTGTGCCAAGGCTTTAAAGAAAAAAAAAACAGACAATCCAATGATTTTCAATTAAATTCGTATTTGGGAAAATGTACATCAATTCATGAAATGGAAGAAAACCATATCGCCAGCCACCACTATTTCGAACAAACCCACATTACCTCCAGCATTTAATGACAATACCTTTAAATCCTGTTTCCAAAGTGGCATCAAGAATGTTGAGCACATGTATTATAATGGCTCTCTACTGTTATTCAATCAACTACAAGAAACGTGGGTGATCCAAGACACATTTCTTTAAATTCTTACAACTAAGAAATCTTATTCAATCTCTTCAACAGAGTCTGGATGAACCTAAAGTATCTAGCATTGAACAAATACGGAAAGAAGTTGGTTGCCAGGTTATGTCAAAGGTTGATAGAATTTCAACTTGATAGCTCAGAACCTATAAGGGAAAAAATGGGAAACAGAGCTCAAAGAAGAAATTGGTGAGAACTATCGGTAACAGATAAGTGAAAATGTTCATATTTGCTCCTACAACCTTAGACATAAATTATTGCAATTTAAGATAATCCATAGGATTCACTACACTACTGCCAGAATTAATGTAATGCACCCAGAAATATGAGTACTGGCATCCAGGGCTTGACTTGGATTAAAATAGGTGCCGGTACACATTTTGGGTGCCAGTATTGTTTATTTTTTAGGTGCAGGAGCTCCACAATACTTTTGAGCTAATAATCTATAAGAGGAACAGGAGCTCAAGCAGTTGAACGTTTAAGGTGCCGGTAATCAGCTCCGGTGAGCTCCTGTCCGAGACAAGCACTGCCGGCACCTCTTATAGAATAATATGAGTACCTTCATCTCGTATATAATATAAGATGTAATATGAGTACCAGCACCTCTTATATAATATTAGCTCTAATATGAGTACCAGCACCTCTTATAGAATATTAGCTCTAACATGAGTACCGGCACCTCTTATAGAATATTAGCTCTAACATGACTACCGGCACCTCTTATGGAATAATATGAGTACCTTCACCTCTTATAGAATATTAGCTCTAATATGAGTACCGGCACCTCTTATAGAATATTAGGTCTAACATGAGTACCGGCACCTCTTATAGAATATTAGCTCTAATATGAGTACCGGCACATCCCATATATTATAAGCTCTAACATGAGTACCGGCACCTCTTATAGAATATTAGCTCTAATATGAGTACCGGCACCTCTTATAGAATATTAGCTCTAACATGAGTACCGGCACCTCTTATAGAATTATATGAGTACCTTCATCTCTTATAGAATATTAGCTCTAATATGAGTAATGACACCTCTTACAGAATAATATGAGTACCGGCACCTCTTATAGAATATTAGCTCTAATATGAGTACCGACACTTCTTATAGAATATTAGCTCTAATATGAGTACCAGCACCTATTATAGAATATTAGCTGTGATATGAGTACCGGCACTTCTTATAGAATATTAGCTCTAATATGAGTACCTTCACCTCTTATAGAATATTAGCTCTAATATGAGTACCGGCACTTCTTATAGAATAATATGAGTACCGGCAACTCTTACAGATTATTAGCTCTAATATGAGTACCGGCACCTCTTACAGAATATTAGCTCTAATATGAGTACCTTGACCTCTTATGGAATAATAGCACTATTTTGAGCACAGGCACCTCTTATAGAATATTAGCTCTATGAGTATCTTCACCCCTTATAGAAAATTAGCTCTAATATGAGTACGGGGACCTCTTATAGAATATTAGCTCTGATATGAGAACCGGCACCTCTTATAGAATAATATGAGTGCCTTCACCTCTTATATAATAATATGAGAACCAGCACCTCTTATAGTAGCTCTAATATGAGTACCGGCACCTCTTATAGAATATTAGCTCTAATATAAGTACCAGCACCTCTTATAGAATTATATGAGTACCTGCACCTCTTATAGAATAATATGAGTACCGGCACCTCTTATAGAATATTAGCTCTAATATGAGTAGCTCTAATATGAGTACCTGCACCTCTTATAGAATATTAGCTCTAATATGAGTACCATCACCTCTTAGAAATTGTACCTCTAATATGAGTACTGGAACCTCTTATAGAATATTAGCTGTGATATGGGTACCTTCACCTCTTATATAATATTAGCTCTGATATGAGTACCGGCACCTCTTGTAGAATATTAGCTGTGATATGAGTACTGGCATCTCTTATAAAATATTAGCTCTGATATGAGTTCGGCACCACTTATAGAATAATAGCTATAATTTGAGTACCGGCACCTCTTATAAAATATAAGCTGTAATATGAGTACCGGCACCTCTTATAGAATATTAGCTCTAATATGAGTACCATCACCTCTTACAAATTGTACCTCTAATATGAGTACTGGAACCTCTTATAGAATATTAGCTGTGATATGAGTACCTTCACCTCTTATAGAATATTAGCTGTGATATGAGTACTGGCATCTCTTATAAAATATTAGCTCTAATATGAGTACCGGCACATCTTACAGAATTGTACCTCTAATATGAGCACTGGAACCTCTTATATAATATTAGCTCTGATATGAGTACCGGCACCTCTTGTAGAATATTAGCTGTGATATGAGTACTGGCACCTCTTATAGAACATTAGCTCTGATATGAGTAAAGGCACCACTTACAGAATAATAGCTATAATTTGAGCACCGGCACCTCTTATAGAATAATATGAGTACCGGCACCTCTTATAGAATATTAGCTCTAATACGAGAACCGGCACCTCTTACAGAGTTGTACCTCTAATATGAGTACTGGAACCTCTTATAGAATATTAGCTGTGATATTAGTACCTTCACCTCTTATAGAATATTAGCTCTAATATGAGTACCGGCACCTCGTATATAATATTAGCTCTGATATGAGTACCGGCACCTATTGTAGAATATTAGCTGTGATATGAGTACTGGCACCTCTTATAGAATATTAGCTCTGATATGAGTACCGGCACCTCTTATAGAATAATAGCTAACATTTGAGGACCGGCACCTCTTATAGAATAATATGAGTACCGGCACCTCTTATAGATTATTAGCTCTAATATGAGTACTGGCACCTCTTATAGAATGTTAGATCAAATATGAGTACCGGCACCTCTTTTAGAGTAAAATGAGTACCTTCACCTCTTATATAATATAAGCTGTAATATGAGTACCGGCACCTCTTATAGAATAATATGAGTACCGGCACCTCCTATAAAATATTAGCTCTAATATGAGTACCAGCATCTTTTATAGAATATTAGCTCTGATATGAGTACCGGCACCTCTTATAGAATATTAGCTCTAATATGAGTACCGGCACCTCTTACAGAATTGTATCTCTAATATTAGTACTGGAACCTCCTATAGATAATTAGCTCTAATATGAGTACCGGCACGTCTTATATAATATTAGCTCTAATATGAGTACCGGCACCTCTTATAGAATATTAGCTCTAATACGAGTACCGGCACCTCTTACAGAATTGTACCTCTAATATGAGTACTGGAACCTCTTATAGAATATTAGCTCTGATATGAGTACCGGCACCTCTTATAGAATAATAGCTATAATTTGAGGACCGGCACCTCTTATAGAATAATATGAGTACTGGCACCTCTTACAGAATTGTACCTCTAATATGAGTACTGGAACCTCTTATAGAATATTAGCTGTGATATGAGTACCTTCACCTCTTATAGAATATTTGCTCTAATATGAGTACCGGCACCTCTTATAGAATAATATGAGTACCGGCACCTCTTATAGAATATTAGCTCTAATACGAGTACTGGCACCTCATAGAATTTTAGGTATAATATGAGTACTGGCACCTCTTATAGGATAATATGAGTACTAGCTTCTCTTATAGAATAATATGAGTACCGACACCTCTTAAATAATAATATGAGTACTGGCACCTCTTATAGGATAATATGAGTACCGACACCTCTTATAGAATAATATGAGTACTGGCTTCTCTTATAGAATAATATGAGTACTGGCACCTCTTATAGGATAATATGGGTACCGGCACCTCTTATAGAATAATATGAGTACTGGCACCTCTTATAGGATAATATGAGTACCGACACCTCTTATAGAATAATATGAGTACTGGCTTCTCTTATAGAATAATATGAGTACTGGCACCTATTATAGGATAATATGGGTACCGGCACCTCTTATAGAATAATATGAGTACTGGCTTCTCTTTTAGAATAATATGAGTACCGACACCTCTTATAGAATAATATGAGTACTGGCACCTCTTATAGGATAATATGAGTACCGGCACCACTTATAGAATAATATGAGTACTGGCTTCTCTTATAGAATAATATGAGTACCGGCACCTCTTATAGAATAATATGAGTACCGACACCTCTTATAGAATAATATGAGTACCGGCAACTCTTATAGGATAATATGAGTACCGGCACCTCTTATAGAATAATATGAGTACTGGCACCTCTTATAGGATAATATAGTCCCGTGTAGCTCAGTTGGTAGAGCATGGCGTTTGCAACGCCAGGGTTGTGGGTTCAATTCTCATGGGGGGCCAGTATGAAAAATATAAAAAATATGTATGCACTCACTAACTGTAAGTCGCTCTGGATAAGAGCGTCTGCTAAATGACTAAAATGTAAATGTAAAAATATGAGTACTGGCACCTCTTATAGGATAATATGAGTACCGGCACCTCTTATAGAATAATATGAGTACTGGCTTCTCTTATAGAATAATATGAGTACCGGCACCTCTTATAGAATAATATGAGTACCGACACCTCTTATAGAATAATATGAGTACCGGCACCTCTTATAGGATAATATGAGTACCGGCACCTCTTATAGAATAATATGAGTACTGGCACCTCTTATAGGATAATATGAGTACCGGCACCTCTTATAGAATAATATGAGTACTGGCTTCTCTTATAGAATAATATGAGTACCGGCACCTCTTATAGAATAATATGAGTACCGGCACCTCTTAATGAATAATGACGTTTTCTTAAACGGTTTGTCTGCACCTTTTTTATTCCACTTCAAGCGTAGCCGAACCACTAATGAAATACAGGATGCGTCCCAAAGTAGCACCCTATTCTCTATACAGTGCACTACTTTTCACTAGAGCCCTCATGGACCGTGGGAAAAGTAGTGCACTATAAAGGGAACAGGGTGCCATTTTGGACGCATTCTCAATGAATATCTACAGATTATACAACCATAAAAAAGAGCACTGAACTCTTCAGCCTTGGAGTAGTCCTGCACGAAAACATACAAAAGGCTCAAAGATAAAAAAAAATCAATTAGTAAAAGGTTTAGCATTAGAGAGATGCTGAATGTCTGTTGGTCACAGCCTGGCATTTAATCAACGATCATCGAAAGACTCAAACTTATATTAGGAGTATTGTTAAAACATAATTAACAAATATACTGTAGTAAAATCTAGTCTCCATTAAAAAAATACTGATAGAAATGTACATATGAAATGTACACATAAAACTGTACATGAGCCTGCAATATAATAAGAATGAACAGGAACTACAACACAAAACGTAACATTTGTATCCCCTTAGTTGACTTCTCCCTCCATTATGGTTCTGTGGTTCTATGATTCCATGTTTCCGTGGTTCTATGGTTCCGTGGTTCTATTACAGTTCTGTGGTTCTAGTACACTGGGGTGGCGTTGCGGATCCCACAGCAGAGAACCATGGTGAAGATCATCTCAAAGATCTACAGTGGGAGAAGAAGAGGAAGGCCTTTAAAAATCAAGAATTCAACATCTGTCTGCACTCAGTCAGGACAGCAGAGGTCAGGAGAACCTTTCTGTCTGTGCAGATAGCAACTGTCAAAGGCTTCCAAAGTTGTGTTTACTGTAGCGCGGTGGATTACAGAATATAACAGAAAAGCGATCCAACTGCGGTCCAGGACAGTCTCCACGGTAACACTACTCACCATGATGACAGCGACCACCAGGGCAGCTAGACCAATCAGGCAGAGCTTCTCAGCGAACAGTTCCTTCAGCTTCAGATGACAGCTCTAGTGGGAGGGGAACATAGTGATGGGATTAAGGGACCAACATTTAAACTGTTGCCCCCGTCCGTCCGTCCGTCCGTCCGTCCGCCCCCCCGTCCGTCATACCAATGTGCTGTGTAAAGCATTCATTGAAATAGTACGTAGAGATTTACAGTAATAATGATTATGATTCCCTCCCAGGGGAGAAAGCTGTTTTGGGTCGTCAATTTTTAGCCAATCCAAATATTCCAAAACATCCATTTGAACTATTTCACTGAATATCAAAACATTGGAAAGGGAAAGGGGGGATACCTCGTCAGTTGCACAACTGAATGCGTTCAACCTAAATGTGTCTTCCATATTTAACCCAACCCCTTACGAATCATTGGACATTGACCTGGGGGAACAACGCGATGTGTGAACTGTACCTGTGGTTTCAACAAGGCATCGTCCAGGGTCTTCTTGGGACACAGGGCTCCGGCTACTTGTTTGAATAAGGGGGAATCATCTCCTTTACCACAGCAGTCCAGCTGAGGACACAGGTAGAGACATCCGGTCAGTCATGCCATTGATTGATTAATTGATTTATTGATTGATTAATTGATTGACATTTCTCTCCCCCAGACCTCCCTCAGTTCTATAGAACCATCACAGTACAACTATTACATTGAGGAGAATATATTTTATATTGTTCCAAAAATTAGACCACGGTTATCATGAAATAACTCTGAAATAATATAATGTGCATCTTTTTCCCCTCAACAATAACAGATACATTTTCAACATTGGCTGCATTTACTCCAGCAGCCCAATTCTGATTATTCTTCCCCCACTAATTGGTCTTTTGACCAATCACATCAGATCTTTTCAGACAAGCTCTTTTTCACAGCTGATCTGATTGGTTCAATTGACCAATTAATGAAAAAAATAAGATGTAAACGCAGCCAATTATGATCACAGGATCGACAAGAATAGCTACTGCTTTATGATCACATTACTACATTATTTTATGATCACATTACTACATTATGCTACACTCAATTTAACAGATTGATACGATGATGAAATAACCCAGAGGTGAGAGTGATGACGTACAGTCTCGTGGAACACCTCCAGGACTTTGATAGCAGCTGTTTTGGTGGGGGAGTCTACGACATCCACTGACTTTATGTAAGCCACATCATAGAAGTTAATCATCTCCTTGGAGATCTGGAACGGACAAAGATAGCAAAGCTGGTAAAGTCGATGTGTGTGTGTGTGTGTGTGTGTGTGCATGTGTGTGCGCGTGTGTGTGCGTGTGTCTTACTGTGTCTCGGTTACTGAATCCCCAGATCCCAGCAGCCACCTCACAGGCGAAGAGGCACACCAGCATGAAGAAGAACTGAAAGAGAGATGAATTTGTCAAGCTTTAAACATGGGGATAAGTGTCATCTCAGGGCTTTACCTAACTGAAGGCCAAAACTTGATCTTCTACAAAAAGGATTGTTCTCTGAGAAAGAGAGAACTGGAGGGTTTGTTATTGAGAGATGGGCCCAGAGATTTGAAAGGCTGTGTTACTCTCCTGTGTGTTGAACGGCTGTGTTACTGAGAGAGAGAGCGCTGTAGGGCAGTGTTACTGAGAAAGAGAGCGGTGTTACACAGACACAGAGAGACACAGAGAGACACAGAGAGACACAGAGAGACACAGAGAGACACAGAGAGACACAGAGAGACACAGTGAGACACATAGATGGCTGTGCTACTGAAAGGGAAAGCTGTAGGGATGTGATACTCTCCCATGTTGAGAGGTCTGTCAATATTGCTGTCCATCTAGGATCACTGCACTACGGCTGACCCTGTGCCTCTCAACATGTGTGTATATCTGGATGTTTTAATAAAGGCAAAAGACACATTTAACGTTCTAACCAATGGATAACGAAATATATATTCCATTCCTGAGAGAGAGCGCTATAGGGCCGTGCTACTCTCCAATGTTGGAGCGTATGCCCTTAGAGACGCGGTGTGTTTGCTGCCCTCTAGTGTTCACTCACTCACCGTTCCCAGGAGACACTGAGATTCCTGGATGGCACCATAGCAACCAAGGAACCCTACAAACATCATCACAGCTCCCACCGCTATCAGGATGTACACACCTAGAGAAGAAGAAACAACTCCATTGGTCCCACAGTGAAAAAAGCTTAAATTAATCTGCTTGGTCTGCCCTCATATTGAGCCTCACGTTGAAGTGTTTTGCCATTTTCTTTTCAGGACAACCTAGTAGAATTAAACCATTTGACATAAACAGTTGGATTCATGAGTGTTATTGACAAATGTCAATAAACAAATAAGGTCCAGCAAGCAAAAATCTGATAAAAAATAGAATCCAATAAAGTAAAATGTTATTGGTCGCATACACATACTGTATTTAGCAGATGTTATTGCGGTTGGAGCGAAATGCTTGTGTTCCTAGCTCCAATCGTGCAGTAGTTTCTAACAATTCACAACAATACACACAAATCTAAAAGTAAAATAATGGAATTAAGAAATATAGAAATATTAGGACAAGCAATGTCGGAGTATATATAGACACACTACAGTTCAAAAGTTTGGGGTCACTTCGAGATTTCCTTGTTTTCGAAAGAAAATGAACAAAAAAATAATTAAAATAACATCAAATTGATCAGAAATACAGTGTAGACATTGTTAATGTTGTAAATGGCTATTGTAGCTGGAAGCGGCTGATTTGTAATGGAATATCTACATAGGCGTACAGAGGCCCATTATCAGCAACCATCAGTCCTGTGTTCCAATGGCACGTTGTGTTTGCTAATCCAAGTTTATCATTTTAAAAGCCTAATTGATCATTAGAAAACCCTTTTGCAACTATGTTAGCACAGCTGAAAATATCAAAATTACTGATATTTAATCCTAGTAAAAATTCCTTGTTTTACTGTGGATATAGATACTTTTGTATCTGTTTCCTCCTTTGCTGTTGTTCTGGGATTGATTTGCACTTTTCGCACCAAAGTACGTTCATCTCTAGGAGACAGAATGCGTCTCCTTCCTGAGCGGTATGGCGGCCTGCGTGGTCCCATGGTGTTTATACTTGCGTACTGTCGTTTGTACAGATGAACGTGGTACCTTCAGGCGTTTGGAAATTGCTCCCAAGGATGAACCAGACTTGTGGAGGTCTACAATATTTTTTCTGAGGTCTTGGCTGATTTCTTATGATTTTCCCATGGATGTCAAGCAAAGAGGCACTGAGTTTGAAGGTAGGCCTTGAAATACATCCACAGGTACACCTCCAAATGACTCAAATTATGTCAATTAGCCTATCAGAAGCTTCTAAGGCCATGACATCAATTTCTGGGATTATCCAAGCTGTTTAAAGGCACAGTAAACTTAGTGTATGTAAACTTCTGACCCACTGGAATTGCGATACAGTGAATTATAAGTGAAATCATCTGTCTGTAAACAATTGTTGGAAAAATGACTTGTGTCATGCACAAAGTAGATGTCCTAACCGACTTGCCAAAACGATAGTTTGTTAACAAGACATGTGGTTGAAGTGTGGTTGAAAAACAAGTTTTAATGAATCCAACCTAAGTGTGTGTAAACTTCCGACTTCAACTGTATATGTGTGTGATGGCATGTATAGGCATTATGGACAGTATGGGGATAGAATATGTAGTATATCTGAAGAATACGTAGGATAGAATAGCATACGTACAGCAATAGTGTTCCATTATTAAAGTGACCAGTGATTCCATGTCTATGTACATAGGGCAGCAGCCTCTAAGGTGCAGGGTTGAGTAACCGGGTGGTAGCCGGCTAGTGACAGTGACTAAAATTGGGGAAATTCCCTTTAAAAGGCGCATTGTCTGCAGTCTAGTGTTCTGCTCTGTACACACATTGGATTGAATCTTGGTTTATGTGGGAAACACCACCAGGTGGCAGTATGATAAGTCCGTATGATAAGTCAGTATGATAACCCCCACAGAAACCAACTATTGTAACAGAGTTCTTGGTCTTTTTCCTGGTGGTGTCCCTGTCCAAAGATATGACATGTGAGACGAAGAGGGCATCCTGTAAGATCCTTTTACTGGGACAGGAAGACTTTCCAGATCCATCCTGACTGAGAGGGAGGAGGAATCACACACACATACACGCATACACATTACACACATACACACAAACGAATACACACACATACTGACAGCGACGTGGACCCAGGCAGGAAATGCCGCCCTCCCCTCTGCCCACAAACGATAGGGTTTAATATTTTCCCGAAATTCCTCTGGTCCTCTGTAGCTCAGTTGGTAGAGCATGGCGCTTGCAACCCAGGATTGTGGGTTCAATTCCCACGGGGGACCAGTATTAAAATGTATGCACTCACTAACTGTAAGTCGCTAAATGACTAAAATGTAAATGTAGTTGGTATGACATGGTCCTCTGTAGTTCAGTTGGTAGAACATGGTCCTCTGTAGTTCAGTTGGTAGAGCATGGTCCTCTGTAGTTCAGTTGGTAGAACATGGTCCTCTGTAGTTCAGTTGGTAGAACATGGTCCTCTGTAGTTCAGTTGGTAGAGCATGGTCCTCTGTAGTTCAGTTGGTAGAACATGGTCCTCTGTAGTTCAGTTGGTAGAACATGGTCCTCTGTAGTTCAGTTGGTAGAGCATGGTCCTCTGTAGTTCAGTTGGTAGAACATGGTCCTCTGTAGTTCAGTTGGTAGAGCATGGTCCTCTGTAGTTCAGTTGGTAGAGCATGGTCCTCTGTAGTTCAGTTGGTAGAACATGGTCCTCTGTAGTTCAGTTGGTAGAACATGGTCCTCTGTAGTTCAGTTGGTAGAACATGGTCCTCTGTAGTTCAGTTGGTAGAACATGGTCCTCTGTAGTTCAGTTGGTAGAACATGGTCCTCTGTAGTTCAGTTGGTAGAACATGGTCCTCTGTAGTTCAGTTGGTAGAACATGGTCCTCTGTAGTTCAGTTGGTAGAGCATGGTCCTCTGTAGTTCAGTTGGTAGAGCATGGTCCTCTGTAGTTCAGTTGGTAGAACATGGTCCTCTGTAGTTCAGTTGGTAGAACATGGTCCTCTGTAGTTCAGACAAACACACACACTCCTAATCCACCCTGACAGAGCAGTCTAAAGACACTGTGAAAAGCTCTGAGTCTTCTATAACCCCTCTAACACAGGGTTGGGCAATCATTTTGGATCGAGTGCCGCATCGGAATTCTCAAAATTCAGTGGAGGGCCGCACAGATTTGTTTGGGACTGCTTTTTTAGTTCATTGTTTAGCTAGCTAGCTACATGTCTTAACAAACGACTCCACTATGCAAGTATCCATTTCAGTAGGGCGAGTAAAATGGTCAGATAATCATCTCAGGGGCCTACCGAGTGGTGCAGTGGTCTAAGGCACTGCATCACAGTGCTTGAGGCGTCACTACAGACCTGTGTTCGATCCCAGGCTGTGTCACAACCGGCAGTGACCGGGAGTCCTATAGGGCGGCGCACAATTGGCCCAGCGTCGTCCGGGTTATGGGGAGGGTTTGGCCAGGGGGGCTTTACTTGGCTCATAACGTTTTAGCGACTACTTGTGGCGGGCCGGGCGCCTGCAGGCTGACTTCGGTCGTCAGTTGAACGGTGTTTCCTTCGCATACTGGTGCAGCTGGCTTCCAGGTTAAGTGTGCGGGTGTTAAGGAGTGTGGTTTGGCGGGTCATGTTTCGGAGGACGCATGACTCAACCTTCGCCTCTCCTGAGCCCGTTGGGAAGTTGCAGCGATGAGACAAGATCGTAATCAGAATTTAATTGAAATTGTGAGAAAAAAAAGGCGCTAAAAATATATATATTTCAGAATAATTATTGTTACCCAGCCCTGCTCTAACATCTCTCTTTTCGTCTGTCTGTCTGTCTGTCTGTCTGTCTGTCTGTCTGTCTGTCTGTCTGTCTGTCTGTCTGTCTGTCTCTCTCTCTCTCTCTCTCTCTCTCTCTCTCTCTCTCTCTGTCTCTCTCTCTCTCTCTCTCTCTCTCTCTCTCTCTCTCTCTCTCTCCCTCCCTCCCTCCCTCCCTCCCTCTCTCTCTCTCTCCCTCTCTCCCTCTCTCTCTCTCTCTCTCTCTCTCTCTCTTTCTCTTTCTCTTTCTCTTTCTCTTTCTCTTTCTCTCTCTCCCTTTCTCTCACCACCCTCCCAGTGACCCTAGGGCCCTCTCCATTTGTCCGTCTCTCTCTTCCAGGCGTTTCTGTTTCTGTTGTGCTGGCAGGGAGTAGGGACTAAGCTTTTCTCTATGTAGTGCTCTTTTAACCAGAGCCCAGGGGGTTGAAGTCAAAAGTAGTGCACTATATAGTGAATAGGGTGCCATTTGGGACTCAGCCAAGGAGCAGCATTCCCCTCCATCACTATAACAACAACCCTTTAAGCTCTGACAGGGTATAGAGAGCTGAAGGGAGAGGGTCTGAATACGGTGTCGTTTGGGACGCATCCAGGGACTAGGTTAAACCACCAGGGAAGTTTATTTATTTATAGCTTCTCCGGTTGGCAAACATCAGCTAAAACCCTCCATTTGGATAGAGATCCCTAAAATGGAGTTCCCTCTAATTCCCACAGTTCTGACAGTTTAAAGACGACTACGTTATTGACCCAGATACTCCACATCAGAGACCTCTATAGTTACGGGAACATAAAGTTATATATGGGATATGTAGAATTATACGTGGCTCTTACATAAGTCTTATACAGTATGTGGCTCTTATATAATTCTTAGAATGATATTAGTTAAGGGTCTAGTCCATATCCAAGTTTGACTTCATAATCATTGAGTTGAGAAAAACCCAATAATGTTTCAATGTATCTTTAATGCACCATCAATGATAGCCCTTAAATTATGCTAATAGTTAAAAATCCTATTGTTTTTGGCTGATGATCGGGATGGCTGTAAATATAGACATAGGTGACGAGGGAGGATGACAGGTGACTAGAGGGAGGATGACAGGTGACAAGAGGGAGGATGACAGGTGACAAAAGGGAGGATGACAGGTGACGAGAGGGAGGATGACAGGTGATGAGAGGGAGGATGACAGGTGACAAGAGGGAGGATGACAGGTGACAAGAGGGAGGATGACAGGTGACAAGAGGGAGGATGACAGATGACAAGAGGGAGGATGACAGTTGACAAGAGGGAGGATGACAGGTGATGAGAGGGAGGATGACAGGTGACAAGAGGGAGGATGACAGGTGATGAGAGGGAGGATGACAGGTGACAAGAGGGAGGATGACAGGTGACAAGAGGGAGGATGACAGGTGACGAGAGGGAGGATGACAGGTGACAAGTGGGAGGATGACAGGTGACAAGAGGGAGGATGACAGGTGACAAGAGGGAGGATGACAGGTGACGAGAGGGAGGATGACAGGTGACAAGAGGGAGGATGACAGGTGACAAGAGGGAGGATGACAGGTGACAAGAGGGAGGATGACAGGTGACAAGAGGGAGGATGACAGATGACAAGAGGGAGGATGACAGATGACAAGAGGGAGGATGACAGGTGACAAGAGGGAGGATGACAGATGACAAGAGTGAGGATGACAGGTGACAAGAGGGAGGATGACAGGTGACAAGAGGGAGGATGACAGGTGACAAGAGGGAGGATGACAGGTGACAAGAGGGAGGATGACAGATGACAAGAGTGAGGATGACAGGTGACAAGAGGGAGGATGACAGGTGACAAGAGGGAGGATGACAGGTGACAAGAGGGAGGATGACAGGTGACAAGAGGGAGGATGACAGGTGACAAGAGGGAGGATGACAACACTATGGAGATAAGGCTCTTTGTGAGTTAATAATAGTCCTCCTTCCATGTCTTCTACCTTCTCTCTCTCTCTCTCTCTCTCTCTCTCTCTCTCTCTCTCTCTCTCTCTGTCTGTCTCCCTCCCTCCCTCACTCCCTCCCTCCCTCCCTCCCTCCCTCCATCCCACCTGCCTTCTCTCTCTCTCTCTCTCTCTCTCTCTCTCTCTCTCTCTCTCTCTCTCTCTCTCTCTCTCTCTCTCTCTCTCTCTCTCTCTCTCTCTCTCTTTCTCTTTCTCTCTCTCCCTTTTGCTCTCTCTCTCTCTCTCTATCACTATCTCTCACCACCCTCCCAGTGACCCTAGGGCCCTCTCCATTTGTCCGTCTCTCTCTTCCAGGCGTTTCTGTTTTTGTTGTGCTGCCAGGGAGTAGGGACTAAGCTATGCAATAAAGGTCCCAAATGGCACCCTTTTCTCTATGTAGTGCTCTTTTAACCAGAGCCCAGGGGGTTGAAGTCAAAAGTAGTGCACTATATAGTGAATAGGGTGCCATTTGGGACTCATTTGGGAGCAGCACATTTGGGAGCAGCATTCCCCTCCATCACTATAACAACAACCCTTTAAGCTCTGACAGGGTATAGAGAGCTGAAGGGAGAGGGTCTGAATACGGTGTCGTTTGGGACGCATCCAGGGACTAGGTTAAACCACCAGGGAAGTTTATTTATTTATAGCTTCTCCGGTTGGCAAACATCAGCTAAAACCCTCCATTTGGATAGAGATCCCAAAAATGGAGTTCCCTCTAATTCCCACAGTTCTGACAGTTTAAAGACGACTACGTTATTGACCCAGATACTCCACATCAGAGACCTCTATAGTTACGGGAACATAAAGTTATATATGGGATATGTAGAATTATACGTGGCTCTTACATAAGTCTTATACAGTATGTGGCTCTTATATAATTCTTAGAATGATATTAGTTAAGGGTCTAGTCCACATCCAAGTTTGACTTCATAATCATTGAGTTGAGAAAAACCCAATAATGTTTCAATGTATCTTTAATGCACCATCAATGATAGCCTTTAAATTATGCTAATAGTTAAAAATCCTATTGTTTTTGGCTGATGATCGGGATGGCTGTAAATATAGACATAGGTGACGAGGGAGGATGACAGGTGACTAGAGGGAGGATGACAGGTGACAAGAGGGAGGATGACAGGTGACAAAAGGGAGGATGACAGGTGACGAGAGGGAGGATGACAAGAGGGAGGATGACAGGTGACAAGAGGGAGGATGACAGGTGACAAGAGGGAGGATGACAGATGACAAGAGGGAGGATGACAGTTGACAAGAGGGAGGATGACAGGTGATGAGAGGGAGGATGACAGGTGACAAGAGGGAGGATGACAGGTGATGAGAGGGAGGATGACAGGTGACAAGAGGGAGGATGACAGGTGACGAGAGGGAGGATGACAGGTGACAAGTGGGAGGATGACAGGTGACAAGAGGGAGGATGACAGGTGACAAGAGGGAGGATGACAGGTGACAAGAGGGAGGATGACAGATGACAAGAGGGAGGATGACAGATGACAAGAGGGAGGATGACAGGTGACAAGAGGGAGGATGACAGATGACAAGAGTGAGGATGACAGGTGACAAGAGGGAGGATGACAGGTGACAAGAGGGAGGATGACAGGTGACAAGAGGGAGGATGACAGGTGACAAGAGGGAGGATGACAGGTGACAAGAGGGAGGATGACAACACTATGGAGATAAGGCTCTTTGTGAGTTAATAATAGTCCTCCTTCCATGTCTTCTACCTCTCTCTCTCTCTCTCTCTCTCTCTCTCTCTCTCTCTCTCTCTCTCTCTCTCTCTCTTGCCATCTCTCTCACACACACACACACACACACACACACACACACACAAACACACAACCTGCTGAGAGGGAGAACATGCATGTTGTGAAAATGATCAATACAGATGGATATGAAAGATATTTCTATACCAGTAACAACTTATCGGTAAACCAGACACGGCAAAAATGCTTTTATTGTGGACTTTTTCAACCACTTATGTCTTCCTTTTTCTTCCCACCAATGTATCACCGAACTTCCCTCTTCACAGTCTTGTTACTTGTTGATAACCCTAACCCCACATTCAAATTATTCTGGTAATCAAACATTCAGCTTTTTCAACTAGTTGGTCAAGTACAAGGCTTTAATCATCAGTGGCACTTCTTTCAACACTCTCCACCCACTAGTCTGTCACAGAATAAACTACAGAGTCCGACTACGGAATCAACTACAGAGTCCGACTACAGAATCAACTACAGAGCCAGAGGACGTCCTCAACAACACACAGATTGTCTGTCCGTCTGTCCTCCTACTGCGCTAGTGGTGACTGACAGCTGCCTTGTCTGTACCACCAACGCCTTCAGCTGGTCTGGGAGGAGGGGAGCCCAGGAGCGGGTGTATATTTCTAAGTTTCCAGCCCTACATAAACACCAGTTTGGAGTTTCCAGGCAGGCTAAAAAAAAAAAAAAACACTCTCAACTCTAATTTATAAGGAGCCCAGATGTACAAGATTATTTTAATTATGCAAAGGGCGTGTGTTTGAGTGGTAGGAGAGAAGAAAGCCACTGCATCGCTGTACCCCCTCCAATCATCAGTTTGCCCTGGCTGGTTGGGCTGGTTGGACTGTTCCCTGCTATAAAAGCATGGTGTCCCACCAGGAGGTTTACCGTCTCTGTGTACTTAACTGAGGTAAGTATGGGAGTGGAGAAACCTACATTTGAATTAATGGGCGCTATATTTTGCTACCACAACAAACAGAATAGCCTAAAGCCTACATGCAGACTTGTGGAACCCTTTGAAACGTTCAGACCATGTATATTTTAAAGTGGTCATTATGGGGCCAAGGTAGAAGAGGCTGAGAGTGAAATAAGTGATGGTGAAGTAACCCTTAACTCTGCAGGAATAATACAGTAACCCTGAACTCTGCAGGAATAATACAGTTAATGTGTCTTTGCAGGTCCTGGGGTTGGACACACCCAAAGACACCCAGCCGACCAACATTGGGGTTTCCAGCGTTATAGAGGCCTGCTGTCTGTACATTGGTGTCCGGAATTATTGACAACCTTGATAAAGAAATTATTTTATTTGATACTAATACAAATGCTCAGAAAAATAGATTTTGTTTAACAAGTAAGATATATTTTTGCTCAACAAGGTAGGGGTCAAAATGATTGACACCCCTGTTTTCAAAACCTTTAAATACCTCACCTTGTGAGGATAATGGCACTGAGCCTTTTTCTAAAATGTTTATGAGATTGGAGAACACATTGGGAGGGATCTTAGACCGTTCCTCCATACAGAATCCTTCCAGATCCTTGATATCCTTCGTCTGCGCTTATGGACTGCCCTCTTCAATTCAAACCACAGGTTTTCAATGGTGTTCAAATACAGGGCCTGAGATGGCCATTGCAAAATGTTGATTTTGTGGTGAAATAATCATTGCTTTGTGGATGTTGATGTGTGCTTGAGGTTATTGTCTTGCTGGAAGGTTCGCTTGCGGCCAACTTTCAGCCTCCTGGCAGAGGCAACCAGGTCTTTGGCTAAAATGTCCTGGTACTGGGTAAAGTTCATGATGCCTTGGACCTCAACAAGGGCCACAGGACCAGTGGAAGCAAAATAGCCCCATAACATCAAAGATCCACCACCATATTTTACAGTAGGTGTGGGGTTATTTTCTGCATATGATTCCTCATTTCGATGCCAAACCCACCACTGGTGGGCGTGGCCAAAGAGCTCTATGTTAATCTGACCATAGTACTGGTTCCAATCCAAGACCTTTAATGAGAGAATGGCGCCGGAGGGGATGGCTGCCGTTTTACGGGTTCCTAACCAACTGTGCCATTTTGTGTGGTTTTTTTCCGCATTGTTTGTAACTCATCAGAACAGCGATTACTCATCTCGAACTGGACTAAGATTTTTTTCTTTCATGAGTCCGACGCGAAGGATATCCTGTTTCTCCCGAGAACAGGCCCAAATCCCTGTCATTCGCGTGAAGAGAAGACGGAGGTACAGGGGGAGGAGATCTGGGTGCCTTGTGAGAATTCATTGGCGAGTGGGTAACCCGCCTCTACCATCCGTTCTATTGGCCAACGTGCAATCACTGGAGAATAAACTGGATGAGCTCCGTTCAAGACTATCCTACCAACGGGACATTAAAAACTGTAATATCTAATGTTTCACCGAGTCGTGGCTGAACGACGACATATATAATATCCAGTTGGCTGGGTTTTCCGTGCATCGGCAGGACAGAGCAGCTACGTCCGGTAAGACGAGGGGCGGGGGTGTGTGTCTATTTGTCAATAACAGCTGGTGAGGGATGTCTAATATTAAGGAAGTCTCAAGGTATTGCTCGCCTGAGGTAGAGTATCTCATGATAAGCTGTAGACCACACTATCTACCAAGAGAGTTTTCATCTATATTTTTCGTAGCCGTCTATTTACCACCACAAACCGACGCTGGCACTAAGGCCGCACTCAACAAGCTGTATAAGGCCATAAGCAAACAAGAAAATGCTCATCCAGAAGCGGCGCTCCTAGTGGCCGGGGACTTTAATGCAGGCAAAAAACTCTAAACAACCTTTACTCCACACACAGAGACGCATACAAATCTGTCCCTCGCCCTCCATATGGGAAATTTGACCATAATTATATCCTCCTGATTCCTGCTTACAAGCAAAAACTAAAGCAGGATGTAACAGTGACTCGCTCAATATGGAAGTGGTCAGATGACGCAGATGCTAAGCTACAGGACTGTTTTGCTAGCACAGACTGGAACATGTTCCAGGAATCATCCAATGGCATTGAGGAGTATCCCACCTCAGTCACCGGCTTCATCAATAAGTGCATCGACGTCGTCGTCCGCACAGTGACCGTACGTACATATCCCAACCAGAAGCCTTGGATTACAGGCAACATCCGCACCGAGCTAAAGGCTAGAGCTGCAGCTTTCAAGGGCCGGGACATAGAAATCCCGCTATGCCCTCAGAAGAACCATCAAACAGGCAAAGCGTCAATACAGGACTAAGATTGAATCCTACTACACAGGCTCTGTGGCAGGGCTTGCAAATTGTTATGGACAACAAAGAGAAACCCAGCCAAGACCTTTCAACAGGTCAACATTGACTACAGCTCAGCGTTCAACACCATAGTGCCCACAAAGCTCATCACTAAGCTAAGGACCCTGGGACTAAACACCTCCCTCTGCAACTGGATCCTGGACTTCCTGACGGGCCGCCCCCAGGTGGTAAGGGTAGGCAACAACACATCTGCCACACTGATCCTCAACACAGGGGCCCCTCAGGGGTGCATGCTTAGTCCCCTCCTGTACTCCCTGTTCACCCATGACTGCGTGGCCAAGCATGACTCCAACACCATCATTAAGTTTGCTGACGACACAACGGTGATAGGCCTGATCACAGACAATGATGAGACAGCCTATAGGGAGGAGGTCAGAGACCTGGCAGTGTGGAGCTGATCGTGGACTACAGGAAAAGGAGGGCCGAGTATTCACATCGACGGCGTTGTATTGGAGTGGGTCGAGAGTTTCAAGTTTATTGGTGTCCATATCACCAACAAACTATCATGGTCCAAACACACCAAGACAGTCGTGAAGAGGTCATGTCAACGCCTTTTCCCCCTCAGGAGACTCAAAAGATTTGGCATGGGTCTCCAGATCCTCAAAAAGTTCTACAGCTGCACCTTCGAAAGCATCCTGACCGGTTGCATCACTGCCTAGTATGGCAACTGCTCGGCATCCGACTGTAAGGCACTACAGAGGGTAGTGCGTACAGCCCAGTACATCACTGGGGCCAAGCTTCCTGCCATCCAGGACCTATATACTAGGCGGTGTCAGAGGAAGGCCCAAAAAATGGTCAATGGCTCCAGTCACCCTAGTCATAGACTGTTCTCTCTGCTACCGCACGGCAAGTGGTACTGGAGTGCCAAGTCTAGGTCCAAAAGGCTCCTTAACAGCTTCTACCCCCAAGCCATAATACTGCTGAACAATTAATCAAATGGCCATCCGGACTATTTACACTGCTGCTACTTGCTGTTTATTATCTATGCGTAGTCACTTTACCCCTACCTACAGTGCATGTACAAATTACCTTGACTAACCTGTACCCCCGCACATTGACTCGGTACCGGTACCCCCTGTATATAGCCTCGTTATTCGTTATTTTATTGTGTTACTTTTTTATTTTATTTTTTACTTTAGTTTGTTTAGTAAATATTTTCTTAACTCTATTTCTTGAACTGCATTGTTGGTTAACGGATTGTAAGTAAGCATTTCCCGGTATAGTATTCGGCGCATGTGACAAATTGATTTGATTTGAAGTGCCAACGCCGTTTAGCAAACTCCAGGCGTTTACGTTTGTTGGATGACATGAAAAATAGAGCTCTTTGTCCACGCACACCAGTGGTGGCTTTGGCGTCTAACTGAGAATGCATGAGCAGAAAATAACCCCATGTGATCCTTTATGAAGTTCAGTCAGGAGAGACAAGCCCGATTAGGATTCTGTGTCTAAGAACCCCCTGTCTGCTGTCAGAGGTATCAGTGACGTTACAGTCCCATCACCACTTACAGAGAGAGAGAGAGAGAGAGAGAGAGAGAGAGAGAGAGAGAGAGAGAGAGAGAGAGAGCAGAGAGACAGAGAGAGAGAGAGAGAGAGAGAGAGAGAGAAAGAGAGGAGAGAGAGAGAGAGAGAGAGAGAGAGAGAGAGAGAGAGAGAGAGAGAAGAGAGAGGAGAGAGAGAGAGAGAGAGAGAGAGAGAGAGAGAGAGAGAGAGAGAGAGAGAGAGAGAGAGAGATGAGAGAGAGAGAGAGAGAGAGAGAGAGAGAGAGAGAGAGAGAGAGAGAGAGAGAGAGAGAGAGAGAGAGAAGAGAGAGAGAGAGAGAGAGAGAGAGAGAGAGAGAGAGAGAGAGAGAGAGAGAGAGAGGAGAGAGAGAGAGAGAGAGAGAGAGAGAGAGAGAGAGAGAGAGAGAGAGAGAGAAGAGAGAGAGAGAGAGAGAGAGAGAGAGAGAGAGAGAGAGAGAGAGAGAGAGAGAGAGAGAGAGAGAGAGAGAGAGAGAGAGAGAGAGAGAGAGAGGGAGAGAGAGAGGAGAGAGAGAGAGAGAGAGAGAGAGAGAGAGAGAGAGAGAGAGAAAGAGAGAGAGAGAGGAGAGAGAGAGAGAGAGAGAGAGAGAGAGAGAGAGAGAGGGAGAGGGAGAGGGAGAGAGAGAGAGAGAGAGAGCAGAGACAGAGACAGAGACAGAGAGAGAGAGAGAGACAGAGACATAGACAGAGACAGAGACAGAGACAGAGACAGAGAGAGAGAGACGGAGAGAGAGAGAGAGAGACAGAGACAGAGACAGAGACAGAGACAGAGACAGAGACAGAGAGAGAGAGACGGAGAGAGAGAGAGAGAGACGGAGAGAGAGAGACAGAGACAGAGACAGAGAGAGAGAGAGAGAGAGAGAGAGAGAGGAGCCACTCCAGGGTCTGGCGGAACTACGCAGGTCCTCTTCCCTTTCCTGGTTCTTGGCTGTTTGCCTCTTTAGCTACTTCTGGGACCTCCTCACACTAACTCACCAGATCCCCCTGTCTGTTCAACTTGAAAAGCAGAAAGCAGGTCTTTGTGGGGGAGCTCAGTTTGCCTAGCATGGGCCTTCTAATAACAGCAACTTCCTGTTGGGGGAGCTCAGCTTGCCTAGCATGGGCCCTCTGATAACAGCAACTTCCTGTTGTGTGTAGGAGGAGAGGAGGGGTGAGGAGAGGGTGAGGGGGGTGAGGGGGTGAGATTAATGACGGGTGGGGGAAGAAATAGACCCAGGAGGGGGAGAGGAGGAAAGGGAGGGGGGAGGAAGCCATAGTTGTAGTGCTCCTGTATATACAGTCTCCTTGTATAAAAGCATCTGTTAAGTGGGATTTATTATTATACAGAGTGAGGGGGAAGAGAGGGGAGGGGAGGAAGCTAGAGTAAGTTGTATCCCATTCCCCACCCACATGGCAGAGGTTGTGGGTTCAATTCCCACAGGGATCATGGTTACTTACTGATATAGAAGGTGTTTGGAGCCTGCTGGCCTTCAAACTGCTGCATGAGGAGACTGCTGGTCTGGTTGTCATGACGAAGCCATAGTGCCACTCCCAAGATCACACCTCCAGCCAACTGTCAGGGAGAAAGAGAGAGAGAGGGATATTCTGCACAGATTCTGTCAGACTTGGGCCCTGACAGTAAATCTCAGTAAGACAAAAATAATGGTGTTCTAAAAAATGTCCAGTAGCCAAGACAAGAAATACAAATTCCATCTAGACACTGTTGCTCTAAAGCACACAAAGAATTACACCTACTTCGGCCTAAACATCAGCGCCACGGGTAACTTCCACAAAGCTGTGAACCATCAAAGAGACAGGGCAAGAAGGGCCTTCTATTTCATCGAAATGAACATAAAACTCAACATCCCTATTTAGGATCGGCCTAAAAATACTTCAATCAGTTAACGAACCCATTGCCCTCTATGGTTGTGAGTTCTGTGGTCCGCTCACCAACCAAGAATTCACAAAAATGGGACAAACACCTAATTGAGACTCTGCATGCAGAATTCTGCAAAAAATATACTTTGTGTACAACGCAAAACCCCAAACAATGCATACAGAGCAGAATTAGGACTATTCTACAACCACCTAAAAGGAACCCACACATTCCCCCACAAAGTCCTCAGCTACAGAGAGATGAACCTGGAGAAGAGTCCCCTCAGCCAGCCGGTTCTGGGGCTCTGTTCACAAACACAAACAGACCCCACAGAGCCCCAGGACAGAAACGCTATTAAAGACCCAACCAAATTATGAGAAAGCAAAGAATTAACAAATAAACAGAGCAAACTAGAATGCTATTTGTCCCTAAACAGACAGTACACAGTGGCAGAATACCTGACCAATGTGACGGACCCCAAATTAAGAAAATCTTTGATTATGTACAGACTCAGGCCGCAATAGTCAGGTCCTGGCTGCCATAGACAGGCCGCCGTAGGCAGACCTGGCTCCCAAGAGAAGACAGGCTATGTGCCCACTGCCCACAAAATGAGGTGGAAACTGTGCTGCACTTCCTAACCTCCTGCCAAATGTATGACCAGATTAGAGACACATATTTCCACCTATTTAGAGACATATCACCCGCAAAGAATTTTAAAACAAATCAAACATTGATCAATTCCCATATCTGTTAGGCGAAATACCAATTCAGGGGCTGAACCTGTTTTTAATTCTCATTTTCTTTATGGGGGCGTGTTTGTTAACAATACCACTGAAAATATCAAAAAAGAAGGTCCAAGCGTCTTCGACGGAGGGGATCAAGCTGATTCTATACCAATTTACAGAGGCCAGGTCATGAAGGAAGGCTTCCTCATTAAAGTTTTTTAGCAAGCGTCTATGACAAATCAGGACAGGTCGTTTCACTGAGCAGCCCGTTACGAACACAGGCTGTAAAACAATGATCACTAAGGTCATTACAGAAAGACTGATACCTGTCAGGATTATTGGTGAGGATAACATCAAGGTGAGAAAAGAGGAGGAGAAAAGAGGAGAGAAAAGAAGAGAGCCTTTTCTGGGTGTTTGGAGTCATACCTTGTGGACAGTGGTGTAAAGTACTTCAGTAAAAATACTTTAAAGTACTACTTAAGTACTTTGTTTTGGGTATCTGTACTTTATTTTACTATTTATATTTATGACTACTTTTACATTTACTTCACTACATTCCTAAAGAGAATTATGTACTTTTTACTCCATCCCTGACACCCAAAAGTACTCATTACATTTTTGAATACTTAGCAGGACAGGACATGATCCAATTCAGGCACTTATCAAGAGAACATCCCTGGTCATCCCCACTGCCTCTGATTTGGCAGACTCACTAAACACAAATGCTTCATTTGTAAATTATGTCTGAATGTTGGAGTGTGCCTCTGGCTTGTCAATTTTAAAAACAAGAAAAATCCGTAAATTAAAAAAACAAGAAAATGTTGCCGTTTGGTTTTCTTAATACTTTAACTTTAACTTTTGATTGTCACACCCTGGCTCTGGGACTCTATATGTTGAGCCAGGATGTGTATATTCTATGTGTTGTGTTTCTATGTCGGGATTCTAGTTTTGTATTTCTGTGTTGGCCAGAATGGTTCCCAATCAGAGGCAACGAGTGTCAGCTGTTGCTGGTTGTCTCTGATTGGGAGCAATATTTATACAGGCTGTTTTCCCACAATAGTTGTGGGATCTTGTTCCAGTTGGTTTGGTCTGTACCGTAGGACTGCACGTATCGTTTGTTGTTTTGTTCGAGTGTTTACTCTCTTTAAATAAAGTATGTTTGCCTGCAACGCTGCGCCTTGGTCCACTCTCTCTAACGGTCGTGACATTGATACTTAAGTATATTTTAGTCATTACATTAACTTTTGATACTTAAGTATATTTTAGTAATTACATTTACTTTTGATACTTAAGTATATTTTAGTAATTACATGTACTTTTGATACTTAAGTATATTTTAAACCAAATACTTTTAGACTTTTACTCAAGTAGAATTGTACTGGGTGACTTTTACTTTTACTTGTGTCACGCCCTGACTCAGGGGACGCTTATATGTTGACTCAGGGAGTGTATATTCTATGTTGTGCTTTGTCTATGTTGTCGATCTAGTATGTGTGGATCTATGTTGGCCGGTGTGGTTCCCAATCAGAGGCAGCTGTCGCTCGTTGTCTCTGATTGGGGACCATACTTAGGCAGCCTATTGGCACTGTCTAGTTGTGGGATCTTGTTCCGTGTAAGGTATGTTGTGTGTTCTACCTTGGACTTCACGTTTCGTTTCCGTTGTTTTTGTCGTGTGTTTATTAAGTTCAATAAACATGTACGTATATCACGCTGCGCCTTGGTCTGACCCGTCATTCAACGAACGTGACAACTTGAGTCATTTTCTATTGAGGTATCTTTACTTTTACTCAAGTATGACAATTGGATACTTTTTCCACCACTGCTTGTGGGATTGGTAATATTCTGAGAAAGATTTATGGAGTCCCATTGCTTTAGGACTTGGTCAGGTGGTTTAAGCATGTCCCAGTTTAGGTCACCTAGCAGGACAAATTCAGACTTAGTGTAAGGGGACAGGAGAGAGCTTAGGGTAGGTAGGGTACAGGCCGGTGCTGTGTAAGGGGACAGGAGAGAGCTTAGGGTAGGTAGGGTACAGGCCGGTGCTGATGGTGGACGATAACACCCAGCAACAGTCAACAAAGAGCTATTTGAAAGTTTCATGCTTAAAACCAGCAAATCAAATTGAGACAACCGAGCACTGAAGGTGTTCCTTGGTAAAGATTGCCACTCCAACACCTTTGGAAGATCTGTCTTGCCGAAAAAGGTTATAACCAGAAAGGTTAACATCAGTGTTCAAAACGCTCTTTCGTTAACCACGTCTCAGTAATGACCAACACGTCTGGATTGGAGCTGTGAACCCACACTTTCAATTGATCAATTGTAGGTAATAAGCTTCTAGTGTTAACGTGCAGAAAACCCAGGCTTTTACGAGAGCAGAAATCAGTGAAACAGATATCAGAACACAAGTCAGAATTACCTCAAGAATTCCAGTTTGCGAAAGGCTCGGCACACGCATACTCAGGCTGACTGGCTGTCGTTCAGGCAAATTAGAAATAAGTGCACTAAGGCCTTTCGGAAGGCCAAAGTTAGTTACTTTAAGGAGCGGTTCTCTCTCTGTGGGTCTAACTCCAAGAAGTTCTGGAAAACGGTTAAAGACCTGGAGAATAAACCCTCCTCCTCACAGCTGCCCATGTCCCTTAATGTTGATGATGTGGTTGTTACTGACAAGGAGCGCATGGCTGAGCTCTTTAATTACCACTTAATTAAGTCAGTATTCCTATTTGACTCAGCCATGCTTCATTGACCATCCAACATTTCCTCATCTCCCAGCCCTTCTAATGTGACTAGCCCCGATGCTCCTCCCTCTTTTCCCCCTGCCCTGCTAAAAAATGTCTCCCTGCAGGCAGTCACTGAGTCCGAGGTGCTAAAGGAGCTCCTTACACTTGACCCCCAAAAAACATCTGGGTCAGATGGTTTAGACCCTTTCTTCTTTAAGGTTGCTGCCCCTATCATCGCCAAGCCTATCTCTGACCTTTTTAACCTGTCTCTCCTCTCTGGGGAAGTTCCCATTGCTAGGTGCGTCCTTTATTTAAAGGGGGAGATCAAGCTGATCCTAACTGTTATAGGCCAATTTCTATTTTGCCCTGTTTATCAAAAGAAACTTGTCAATAATCAACTGACTGGCTTTCTTGATGTCTATAGTATTCTCTCTGGTATGGAATCTGGTTTCCGCTCAGGTTATGGATGTGTCACTGCAACCTTAAAGGTCCTAAATGATGTCACCATTGCCCTTGATTCTAAGCAATGTTGTGCTGCTATTTTTATTGACTTGGCCAAAGCTTTTGATACGGTAGACCATTCCATCCTTGTTGGCCGGCTAAGGAGTATTGGTGTCTCTGAGGGGTCTTTGGCCTGGTTTGCTAACTACCTCTCTCAAAGAGTGCAGTGTATAAAGTCAGAACATCTGCTGTCTCAGCCACTGCCTGTCACCAAGGGAGAACCCCAAGGCTCCATCCTAGGCCCCACGCTCTTCTCAATTTACATCAACAACATACAGTTGAAGTCGGAAGTTTACATACACTTAGGTTGGAGTCATTAAAACTCGTTTTTCAACCACTCCACCACTTTCTTGTTAACAAACTATAATTTTGGCAAGTCGGTTAGGACATCTACTTTGTGCATGACACAAGTCATTTTTCCAACAATTGTTTACAGACAGATGATTTCACTTATAATTCACTGTATCGCAATTCCAGTGGGTCAGAAGTTTACATACACTAAGTTTACTGTGCCTTTAAACAGCTTGGAAAATCCCAGAAATTGATGTCATGGCTTTAGAAGCTTCTGATAGGCTAATTTACATAATTTGAGTCATTTGGAGGTGTACCTGTGGATGTATTTCAAGGCCTACCTTCAAACTCTGTGCCTCTTAGCTTGACATCATGGGAAAATCATAAGAAATCAGCCAAGACCTCAGAAAAAATATTGTAGACCTCCACAAGTCTGGTTCATCCTTGGGAGCAATTTCCAAACGCCTGAAGGTACCACGTTCATCTGTACAAACAATAGTACGCAAGTATAAACACCATGGGACCACGCAGCAGTCATACCGCTCAGGAAGGAGACGCATTCTGTCTCCTAGAGATGAATGTACTTTGGTGTGAAAAGTGCTAATCAATCCCAGAACAACAGCAAAGGACCTTGTGAAGATGCTGGAGGAAACAGGTACAAAAATATCTATTTCCACAGTAAAACGAGTCATATATCGACATAACCTGAAAGGCCGCTCAGCAAGGAACAAGCCACTGCTCCAAAACTGCCATAAAAAAGCCAGACTACGGTTTGCAACTGCACATGGGGACAAAGATTGTAATTTTTGGAGAAATATCCTCTGGTCTGATAAAACAAAAATACAACTGTTTGGCCATAATGACCATTGTTATGTTTGGAGGAAAAAGGGGGTGCTTGCAAGCCGAAGAACACCATTCCAACCGTGAAGCACGGGGTGGCAGCATCATGCTGTGGGGGTGCTTTGCTGCAGGAGGGACTGATGCACTTCACGAAATAGATGGCATCATGAGGAAGGAAAATTATGTGGATATATTGAAGCAACATCTCAAGACATCAGTCAGGAAGTTAAAGCTTGGTTGCAGATGTGTCTTCCAAATGGACAATGACCCAAAGCATACTTCCAAAGTTGTGGCAAAATGGCTTAAGGACAACAAAGTCAAGGTATTGGAGTGGCCATCACAAAGCCCTGACCTCAATCCTATAGAAAATGTGTGGGCAGAACTGAAAAAGCGTGTGCGAGCAAGGAGGCCTATAAACCTGACTCAGTTACACCAGCTCTGTCAGGAGGAATGGGCCAAAATTCACCCAACTTATTGTGAGAAGCTTGTGGAAGGCTACCCGAAACGTTTGACCCAAGTTAAACAATTTAATGGCAATGCTACCAAATACTAATTGAGTGTATGTAAACTTCCGACTTCAACTGTAGCTCAGGCAGTAGGAAGCTCTCTCATCCATGTATATGCAGATGATACAGTCTTATACTCAGCTGGCCCCTTCCCGGATTTTGTGTTAAACGCTCTACAACAAAGCTCAGTGTCCAACAAGCTTTCTCTGCCCTTAACCTTGTTCTAAACCCCTCCAAAACAAAGGTAATGTGGTTTGGTAAGAATGCCCCTTTTCCCACCGGTGTGATTACTATTTATTTAAACTTTTTATTTAACTAGGCAAGTCAGTTAAGAACAAAATCTTATTTACAATGACTGCCAACCCCGGCCAATCTTGGGCCAATCGTGCACTGCCCTATGGGACTCCCAATCACGTCCGGATTGTGATACAGCCTGGAATTGAACCAGGGTCTGTAGTGACGCCTCAAGCACAGATGCAGTGCCTTAGACCGTTGCGCCACTCGGGAGCCCACCTCTGAGGGTTTAGAGCTTGAGGTAATCACCTCATACAAGTACTTGGGAGTACGGCTAGACGGTACACTGTCCTTCTCTCAGCGCACATCAAAGCTGCAGGTTAAGGTTAAATCTAGACTTGGTTTCCTCTGTCGTAATCGCTCCTCTTTCACCCCAGCTGCCAAACTAACCCTGATTCAGATGACCATCCTACCCATGCTAGATTACGGAGACGTAATTTATAGATCGGCAGGTAAGGGTGCTCTCGAGCGGCTAGATGTTCTTTACCATTCGGCCATCAGATTTGCCACCAATGCTCCTTATAGGACACATTACAGCACTCTATACTCCTCTGTAAACTGGTCTGTATACCCGTCACAAGACCCACTGGTTGATGCTTATTTATAAAACCCTCTTAGGCCTCACTCCCCCCTATCTGAGATACCTACTGCAGCCCTCATCCTCCACATACAACTGCAAAAAACTCTCAAACTGGACAGTTTTATCTCCATCTCTTCATTCAAAGACTCCATCATGGACACTCTGACTGACAGTTGTGGCTGCTTCGCGTGATGTATTGTTGTCTCTACCTTCTTGCCCTTTGTGCTGTTGTCTGTGCCCAATAATGTTTGTACCATGTTTTGTGCTGCTACCATGTTGTGCTGCTGCCATGTTGTGTTGCTACCATGTTGTTGTCATGTGTTGCTGCCATGCTGTGTGGTTGTCTTAGGTCTCTCTTTATGTAGTGTTGTGGTGTCTCTCTTTATGTAGTGTTGTGGTGTCTCTCTTTATGTAGTGTTGTGGTGTCTCTCTTTATGTAGTGTTGTGGTGTCTCTCTTTATGTAGTGTTGTGGTGTCTCTCTTTATGTAGTGTTGTGGTGTCTCTCTTTATGTAGTGTTGTGGTGTATCTCTTTATGTAGTGTTGTGGTGTCTCTATGTAGTGTTGTGGTGTCTCTCTTTATGTAGTGTTGTGGTGTCTCTCTTTATGTAGTGTTGTGGTGTCTCTCTTTATGTAGTGTTGTGGTGTCTCTCTTTATGTAGTGTTGGGGTGTCTCTCTTTATGTAGTGTTGTGGTGTCTCTCTTTATGTAGTGTTGTGGTGTCTCTCTTTATGTAGTGTTGTGGTGTCTCTCTTTATGTAGTGTTGTGGTGTCTCTCTTTATGTAGTGTTGTGGTGTCTCTCTTTATGTAGTGTTGAGGTGTCTCTCTTTATGTAGTGTTGTGGTGTCTCTCTTTATGTAGTGTTGTGGTGTCTCTCTTTATGTAGTGTTGTGGTGTCTCTCTTTATGTAGTGTTGTGGTGTCTCTTTATGTAGTGTTGTGGTATCTCTTTATGTAGTGTTGTGGTGTCTCTCTTTATGTAGTGTTGTGGTGTCTCTCTTTATGTAGTGTTGTGGTGTCTCTCTTTATGTAGTGTTGTGGTGTCTCTCTTTATGTAGTGTTGCGGTGTCTCTTTATGTAGTGTTGTGGTGTCTCTCTTTATGTAGTGTTGTGGTGTCTCTCTTTATGTAGTGTTGTGGTGTCTCTCTTTATGTAGTGTTGTGGTGTCTCTCTTTATGTAGTGCTGTGGTGTCTCTCTTTATGTAGTGTTGTGGTGTCTCTCTTTATGTAGTGTTGTGGTGTCTCTATGAGTGTTGTGGTGTCTCTCTTTATGTAGTGTTGTGGTGTCTCTTTATGTAGTGTTGTGGTGTCTCTCTTTATGTAGTGTTGTGGTGTCTCTCTTTATGTAGTGTTGTGGTGTCTCTCTTTATGTAGTGTTGTGGTGTCTCTTTTTATGTAGTGTTGTGGTGTCTCTATGAGTGTTGTGGTGTCTCTCTTTATGTAGTGTTGTGGTGTCTCTCTTTATGTAGTGTTGTGGTGTCTCTCTTTATGTAGTGTTGTGGTGTCTCTCTTTATGTAGTGTTGTGGTGTCTCTCTTTATGTAGTGTTGTGGTGTCTCTCTTTATGTAGTGTTGGGTGTCTCTCTTTATGTAGTGTTGTGGTGTCTCTCTTTATGTAGTGTTGTGGTGTCTCTCTTTATGTAGTGTTGTGGTGTCTCTCTTTATGTAGTGTTGTGGTGTCTCTCTTTATGTAGTGTTGTGGTGTCTCTCTTTATGTAGTGTTGAGGTGTCTCTCTTTATGTAGTGTTGTGGTGTCTCTCTTTATGTAGTGTTGTGGTGTCTCTCTTTATGTAGTGTTGTGGTGTCTCTCTTTATGTAGTGTTGTGGTGTCTCTCTTTATGTAGTGTTGTGGTGTATCTCTTTATGTAGTGTTGTGGTGTCTCTCTATGTAGTGTTGTGGTGTTTATGTAGTGTTGTGGTGTCTCTCTTTATGTAGTGTTGTGGTGTCTCTCTTTATGTAGTGTTGTGGTGTCTCTCTTTATGTAGTGTTGTGGTGTCTCTCTTTATGTAGTGTTGTGGTGTCTCTCTTTATGTAGTGTTGTGGTTGTCTCTCTTTATGTAGTGTTGTGGTGTCTCTCTTTATGTAGTGTTGTGGTGTCTCTCTTTATGTAGTGTTGTGGTGTCTCTCTTTATGTAGTGTTGGTGGTGTCTCTCTTTATGTAGTGTTGTGGTGTCTCTCTTTATGTAGTGTTGTGGTGTCTCTCTTTATGTAGTGTTGTGGTGTTCTCTCTTTATGTAGTGTTGTGGTGTCTCTCTTTATGTAGTGTTGTGGTGTCTCTTTATGTAGTGTTGTGGTATCTCTTTATGTAGTGTTGTGGTGTCTCTCTTTATGTAGTGTTGTGGTGTCTCTCTTTATGTAGTGTTGTGGTGTCTCTCTTTATGTAGTGTTGTGGTGTCTCTCTTTATGTAGTGTTGTGGTGTCTCTCTTTATGTAGTGTTGTGGTGTCTCTCTTTATGTAGTGTTGTGGTGTCTCTCTTTATGTAGTGTTGTGGTGTCTCTCTTTATGTAGTGTTGTGGTGTCTCTTTATGTAGTGTTGTGGTGTCTCTCTTTATGTAGTGTTGTGGTGTCTCTCTTTATGTAGTGTTGTGGTGTCTCTCTTTATGTAGTGTTGTGGTGTCTCTCTTTATGTAGTGTTGTGGTGTCTCTCTTTATGTAGTGTTGTGGTGTCTCTCTTTATGTAGTGTTGTGGTGTCTCTCTTTATGTAGTGTTGTGGTGTCTCTCTTTATGTAGTGTTGTGGTGTCTCTCTTTATGTAGTGTTGTGGTGTCTCTCTTTATGTAGTGTTGTTGTGTCTCTCTTTATGTAGTGTTGTGGTGTCTCTCTTTATGTAGTGTTGTGGTGTCTCTCTTTATGTAGTGTTGTGGTGTCTCTCTTTATGTAGTGTTGTGGTGTCTCTCTTTATGTAGTGTTGTGGTGTCTCTCTTTATGTAGTGTTGTGGTGTCTCTCTTTATGTAGTGTTGTGGTGTCTCTCTTTATGTAGTGTTGTGGTGTCTCTCTTTATGTAGTGTTGTGGTGTCTCTCTTTATGTAGTGTTGTGGTGTCTCTCTTTATGTAGTGTTGTGGTGTCTCTCTTTATGTAGTGTTGTGGTGTCTCTCTTTATGTAGTGTTGTGGTGTCTCTCTTTATGTAGTGTTGTGGTGTCTCTTTATGTAGTGTTGTGGTGTCTCTCTTTATGTAGTGTTGTGGTGTCTCTCTTTATGTAGTGTTGTGGTGTCTCTCTTTATGTAGTGTTGTGGTGTCTCTCTTTATGTAGTGTTGTGGTGTCTCTCTTTATGTAGTGTTGTGGTGTCTCTCTTTATGTAGTGTTGTGGTGTCTCTCTTTATGTAGTGTTGTGGTGTCTCTCTTTATGTAGTGTTGTGGTGTCTCTCTTTATGTAGTGTTGTGGTGTCTCTCTTTATGTAGTGTTGTGGTGTCTCTCTTTATGTAGTGTTGTGGTGTCTCTCTTTATGTAGTGTTGTGGTGTCTCTTTATGTAGTGTTGTGGTGTCTCTCTTTATGTAGTGTTGTGGTGTCTCTCTTTATGTAGTGTTGTGGGTGTCTCTCTTTATGTAGTGTTGTGGTGTCTCTCTTTATGTAGTGTTGTGGTGTCTCTCTTTATGTAGTGTTGTGGTGTCTCTCTTTATGTAGTGTTGTGGTGTTCTCTTTATGTAGTGTTGTGTGTCTCTCTTTATGTAGTGTTGTGGTGTCTCTCTTTATGTAGTGTTGTGGTGTCTCTCTTTATGTAGTGTTGTGGTGTCTCTTTATGTAGTGTTGTGGTGTCTCTCTTTATGTAGTGTTGTGGTGTCTCTCTTTATGTAGTGTTGTGGTGTCTCTCTTTATGTAGTGTTGTGGTGTCTCTCTTTATGTAGTGTTGTGGGTGTCTCTCTTTATGTAGTGTTGTGGTGTCTCTCTTTATGTAGTGTTGTGGTGTCTCTTTATGTAGTGTTGTGGTGTCTCTCTTTATGTAGTGTTGTGGTGTCTCTCTTTATGTAGTGTTGTGGTGTCTCTCTTTATGTAGTGTTGTGGTGTCTCTCTTTATGTAGTGTTGTGGTGTCTCTCTTTATGTAGTGTTGTGGTGTCTCTCTTTATGTAGTGTTGTGGTGTCTCTCTTTATGTAGTGTTGTGGTGTCTCTCTTTATGTAGTGTTGTGGTGTCTCTCTTTATGTAGTGTTGTGGTGTCTCTCTTATGTAGTGTTGTGGTGTCTCTCTTTATGTAGTGTTGTGGTGTCTCTCTTTATGTAGTGTTGTGGTGTCTCTCTTTATGTAGTGTTGTGGTGTCTCTCTTTATGTAGTGTTGTGGTGTCTCTCTTTATGTAGTGTTGTGGTGTCTCTCTTTATGTAGTGTTGTGGTGTTTCTCTTTATGTAGTGTTGTGGTGTCTCTCTTTATGTAGTGTTGTGGTGTCTCTCTTTATGTAGTGTTGTGGTGTCTCTCTTTATGTGAGTGTTGTGGTGTTCTCTCTTTATGTAGTGTTGTGGTGTCTCTCTTTATGTAGTGTTGTGGTGTCTCTCTTTATGTAGTGTTGTGGTGTTCTCTTTATGTAGTGTTGTGGTGTCTCTCTTTATGTAGTGTTGTGGTGTCTCTCTTTATGTAGTGTTGTGGTGTCTCTCTTTATGTAGTGTTGTGGTGTCTCTCTTTATGTAGTGTTGTGGTGTCTCTCTTTATGTAGTGTTGTGGTGTCTCTTTATGTAGTGTTGTGGTGTCTCTCTTATGTAGTGTGTGGTGTTCTATGTAGTGTTGTGGTGTCTCTCTTTATGTAGTGTTGTGGTGTCTCTCTTTGTAGTGTTGTGGTGTCTCTCTTTATGTAGTGTTGTGGTGTCTCTCTTTATGTAGTGTTGTGGTGTCTCTCTATGTAGTGTTGTGGTGTCTCTATGTAGTGTTGTAGTGTCTCTCTTTGTGTAGTGTTGTGGTGTCTCTCTTTATGTAGTGTTGTGGTGTCTCTCTTTATGTAGTGTTGTGGTGTCTCTCTTTATGTAGTGTTGTGGTGTCTCTCTTTATGTAGTGTTGTGGTGTCTCTCTTTATGTAGTGTTGTGGTGTCTCTCTTTATGTAGTGTTGTGGTGTCTCTCTTTATGTAGTGTTGTGGTGTCTCTCTTTATGTAGTGTTGTGGTGTCTCTCTTTATGTAGTGTGGTGTCTCTCTTTATGTAGTGTTGTGGTGTCTCTCTTTATGTAGTGTTGTGGTGTCTCTCTTTATGTAGTGTTGAGGTGTCTCTCTTTATGTGAGTGTTGTGGTGTCTCTCTTTATGTAGTGTTGTGGTGTCTCTCTTTATGTAGTGTTGTGGTGTCTCTTATGTAGTGTTGTGGTGTCTCTCTTTATGTAGTGTTGTGGTGTCTCTCTTTATGTAGTGTTGTGGTGTCTCTCTTTATGTAGTGTTGTGGTGTCTCTCTTTATGTGTGTTGTAGTGTCTCTCTATGTAGTGTTGTGGTGTCTCTTTAGTGTAGTGTTGTGGTGTCTCTCTTTATGTAGTGTTGTGGTGTCTCTCTTTATGTAGTGTTGTGGTGTCTCTCTTTATGTAGTGTTGTGGTGTCTCTCTTTATGTAGTGTTGTGGTGTCTCTCTTTATGTAGTGTTGTGGTGTCTCTCTTTATGTAGTGTTGTGGTGTCTCTCTTATGTAGTGTTGTGGTGTCTCTCTTTATGTAGTGTTTGGTGTCTCTCTTTATGTAGTGTTGTGGTGTCTCTCTTTATGTAGTGTTGTGGTGTCTCTCTTTATGTAGTGTTGTGGTGTCTCTTTATGTAGTGTTGTGGTGTTCTCTTTATGTAGTGTTGTGGTGTCTCTCTTTATGTAGTGTTGTGGTGTCTCTCTTTATGTAGTGTTGTGTGTCTCTCTTTATGTAGTGTTGTGGTGTCTCTCTTTATGTAGTGTTGTGGTGTTCTCTCTTTATGTAGTGTTGTGGTGTCTCTCTTTATGTAGTGTTGTGGTGTCTCTCTTTATGTAGTGTTGTGGTGTCTCTCTTTATGTAGTGTTGTGGTGTCTCTCTTTGTGTAGTGTTGTGGTGTCTCTCTTTATGTAGTGTTGTGGTGTCTCTTTATGTAGTGTTGTGGTGTCTCTCTTTATGTAGTGTTGTGGTGCTCTCTTTATGTAGTGTTGTGGTGTCTCTCTTTATGTAGTGTTGTGGTGTCTCTCTTTATGTAGTGTTGTGGTGTCTTCTTTATGTAGTGTTGGGGTGTCTCTCTTTATGTAGTGTTGTGGTGTCTCTCTTTATGTAGTGTTGTGGTGTCTCTCTTATGTAGTGTTGTGGTGTCTCTCTTTATGTAGTGTTGTGGTGTCTCTCTTTGTGTAGTGTTGTGGTGTCTCTCTTTATGTAGTGTTGTGGTGTCTCTCTTTATGTAGTGTTGTGGTGTCTCTCTTTATGTAGTGTTGTGGTGTCTCTCTTTATGTAGTGTTGTGGTGTTCTCTTTATGTAGTGTTGTGGTGTCTCTCTTTATGTAGTGTTGTTGTGTCTCTCTTTATGTAGTGTTGTGGTGTCTCTCTTTATGTAGTGTTGTGGTGTCTCTCTTTATGTAGTGTTGTGGTGTCTCTCTTTATGTAGTGTTGTGGTGTCTCTCTTTATGTAGTGTTGTGGTGTCTCTCTTTATGTAGTGTTGTGGTGTCTCTCTTTATGTAGTGTTGTGGTGGCTCTCTTTATGTAGTGTTGTGGTGTCTCTTTATGTAGTGTTGTGGTGTCTCTTTATGTAGTGTTGTGGTGTCTCTCTTTATGTAGTGTTGTGGTGTCTCTCTTTATGTAGTGTTGTGGTGTCTCTCTTTATGTAGTGTTGTGGTGTCTCCTTTATGTAGTGTTGTGGTGTCTCTCTTTATGTAGTGTTGTGGTGTTCTCTCTTTAGTGTAGTGTTGTGGTGTCTCTCTTATGTAGTGTGGTGTCTCTCTTTATGTAGTGTTGTGGTGTCTCTCTTTATGTAGTGCTTGTGGTGTCTCTGTTTATGTAGTGTTGTGGTGTCTCTCTTTATGTAGTGTTGTGGTGTCTCTCTATGTAGTGTTGTGGTGTCTCTCTTTATGTAGTGTTGAGGTGTCTCTCTTTATGTAGTGTTGTGGTGTCTCTCTTTATGTAGTGTTGTGGTGTCTCTCTTATGTAGTGTTGGGGTGTCTCTCTTTATGTAGTGTTGTGGTGTCTCTCTTTATGTAGTGTTGCGGTGTCTCTCTTTATGTGTGTTGTGGTGTCTCTCTATGTAGTGTTGTGGTGTCTCTCTTTATGTAGTGTTGTGGTGTCTCTCTTTATGTAGTGTTGTGGTGTCTCTCTTTATGTAGTGTTGTGGTGTCTCTCTTTATGTAGTGTTGTGGTGTCTCTCTTTATGTGGTGTTGTGGTGTCTCTCTTTATGTAGTGTTGTGGTGTCTCTCTTTATGTAGTGTTGTGGTGTCTCTCTTTATGTAGTGTTGTGGTGTCTCTCTTTATGTAGTGTTGGCTGGTGTCTCCTTTATGTAGTGTTGTGGGTGTCTCTCTTTATGTAGTGTTGTGGTGTCTCTCTTTATGTAGTGTTGTGGTGTCTCTCTTTATGTAGTGTTGTGGTGTCTCTCTTTATGTAGTGTTGGGGTGTCTCTCTTTATGTAGTGTTGTGGTGTCTCTCTTTATGTAGTGTTGTGGTGTCTCTCTTTATGTAGTGTTGTGGTGTCTCTCTTTATGTAGTGTTGTGGTGTCTCTCTTTATGTAGTGTTGCTGGTGTCTCTCTTTATGTAGTGTTGAGGTGTCTCTCTTTATGTAGTGTTGAGGTGTCTCTCTTTATGTAGTGTTGTGGTGTCTCTCTTATGTAGTGTTGTGGTGTCTCTCATGTAGTGTTGTGGTGTCTCTCTTTATGTAGTGTTGAGGTTCTCTCTTTATGTGAGTGTTGTGGTGTCTCTCTTTATGTAGTGTTGTGGTGTCTCTCTTTATGTAGTGTTGTGGTGTCTCTCTTTATGTAGTGTTGTGGTGTCTCTTTATGTAGTGTTGTGGTGTATCTCTTTATGTAGTGTTGTGGTGTCTCTCTATGTAGTGTTGTGGTGTCTCTCTTTATGTAGTGTTGTGGTGTCTCTCTTTATGTAGTGTTGTGGTGTCTCTCTTTATGTAGTGTTGAGGTGTCTCTCTTTATGTAGTGTTGTGGTGTCTCTCTTTATGTAGTGTTGTGGTGTCTCTTTATGTAGTGTTGTGGTATCTCTTTATGTAGTGTTGTGGTGTCTCTCTTTATGTAGTGTTGTGGTGTCTCTCTTTATGTAGTGTTGTTGTCTCTATGTAGTGTTGAGGTGTCTCTTTATGTAGTGTTGTGGTGTCTCTCTTTATATAGTGTTGTGGTGTCTCTCTTTATGTAGTGTTGTGGTGTCTCTCTTTATGTAGTGTTGTGGTGTCTCTCTTTATGTAGTGTTGTGGTGTCTCTCTATGTAGTGTTGTGGTGTCTCTCTTTATGTAGTGTTGTGGTGTCTCTCTTTATGTAGTGTTGTGGTGTCTCTCTTTATGTAGTGTTGTGGATGTCTCTCTCTTTATGTAGTGTTGTTAGTGTCTCTCTTTATGTAGTGTTGTGGTGTCTCTCTTTATGTAGTGTTGTGGTGTCTCTCTTTATGTAGTGTTGTGGTGTCTCTCTTTATGTAGTGTTGTGGTGTCTCTCTTTATGTAGTGTTGTGGTGTCTCTATGAGTGTTGTGGTGTCTCTCTTTATGTAGTGTTGTGGTGTCTCTCTTTATGTAGTGTTGTGGTGTCTCTCTTTATGTAGTGTTGTGGTGTCTCTCTTTATGTAGTGTTGTGGTGTCTCTCTATGTAGTGTTGTGGTGTCTCTCTTTATGTGTGTGTGGTGTCTCTCTTTATGTAGTGTTGTGGTGTCTCTCATGTAGTGTTGTGGTGTCTCTCTTTATGTAGTGTTGTTGTGTCTCTCTTTATGTAGTGTTGGGGTGTCTCTCTTTATGTAGTGTTGGGGTGTCTCTCTTTATGTAGTGTTGTGGTGTCTCTCTTTATGTAGTGTTGTGGTGTCTCTCTTTATGTTAGTGTTGTGGTGTCTCTCTTTATGTAGTGTTGTGGTGTCTCTCTTTATGTAGTGTTGTGGTGTCTCTCTTTATGTAGTGTTATGGTGTCTCTCTATGCAGTGTTATGGTGTCTCTCTTTTTGTAGTGTTGTGGTGTCTCTCTTATGTAGTGTTGAGGTGTCTCTCTTTATGTAGTGTTGTGGTGTCTCTTATGTAGTGTTGTGGTGTCTCTCTTTATGTAGTGTTGTGGTGTCTCTTATGTAGTGTTGTGGTGTCTCTCTTTATGTAGTGTTGTGGTGTCTCTCTTTATGTAGTGTTGTGGTGTTCTCTTTATGTAGTGTTGTGGTGTCTCTCTTTATGTAGTGTTGTGGTGTCTCTCTATGTAGTGTTGTGGTGTCTCTCTTTATGTAGTGTTGTGGTGTCTCTCTTTATGTAGTGTTGTGGTGTCTCTCTTTATGTAGTGTTGTGGTGTCTCTCTTATGTAGTGTTGTGGTGTCTCTCTGGTGTTGTGGTGTCTCTCTTTATGTAGTGTTGGGGTGTCTCTCTTTATGTAGTGTTGTGGTGTCTCTCTTTATGTAGTGTTGTGGTGTCTCTCATGTAGTGTTGTGGTGTCTCTTTATGTAGTGTTGTGGTGTCTCCTTTATGTAGTGTTGTGGTGTCTCTCTTTATGTAGTGTTGTGGTGTCTCTCTTTATGTAGTGTTGTGGTGTCTCTCTTTATGTAGTGTTGTGGTGTCTCTCTTTATGTAGTGTTGTGGTGTCTCTCTTTATGTAGTGTTGTGGTGTCTCTCTTTATGTAGTGTTGTGGTGTCTCTCTTTATGTAGTGTTGTGGTGTCTCTCTTTATGTATGTGTTGTGGTGTCTCCTTTATGTAGTGTGTTGTGGTGTCTCTCTTTATGTAGTGTTGTGGTGTCTCTCTTTATGTAGTGTTGTGGTGTCTCTTTATGTAGTGTTGTGGTGTCTCTCTTTATGTAGTGTTGTGGTGTCTCTCTTTATGTAGTGTTGTGGTGTCTCTCTTTATGTAGTGTTGTGGTGTCTCTCTCTTTATGTAGTGTTGTGGTGTCTCTCTTTATGTAGTGTTGTGGTGTCTCTTTATGTAGTGTTGTGGTGTCTCTCTTTATGTAGTGTTGTGGTGTCTCTCTTTATGTAGTGTTGTGGTGTCTCTCTTTATGTAGTGTTGTGGTGTCTCTCTTTATGTGTGTTGTGGTGTCTCTCTTTATGTAGTGTTGTGGTGTCTCTCTTTATGTAGTGTTGAGGTGTCTCTCTTTATGTAGTGTTGTGGTGTCTCTCTTTATGTAGTGTTGTGGTGTCTCTCTTTATGTAGTGTTGTGGTGTCTCTCTTTACAGTGTAGTGTTTGTGGTGTCTCTCTTTATGTGTAGTGTTGTGGTGTCTCTCTTTATGTAGTGTTGTGGTGTCTCTCTCTTTATGTAGTGTTGTGGTGTCTCTCTTTATGTAGTGTTGTGGTGTCTCTCTTTATGTAGTGTTGTGGTGTTCTCTTTATGTGAGTGTTGTGGTGTCTCTCTTTATGTAGTGTTGTGGTGTCTCTCTTTATGTAGTGTTGTGGTGTCTCTCTTTAGTAGTGTTGGGGTGTCTCTCTTTATGTAGTGTTGTGGTGTCTCTCTTTATGTAGTGTTGTGGTGTCTCTCTTTATGTAGTGTTGTGGTGTCTCTCTTTATGTAGTGTTGTGGTGTCTCTCTTTATGTAGTGTGTGGTGTCTCTCTTTATGTGTGTTGTGGTGTCTCTCTTTATGTAGTGTTGTGGTGTCTCTCTTTATGTAGTGTTGTGGTGTCTCTCTTTATGTAGTGTTGTGGTGTCTCTTCTTATGTAGTGTTGTGGTGTCTCTTTATGTAGTGTTGTGGGTGTCTCTCTTTATGTAGTGTTGTGGTGTCTCTCTTTATGTAGTGTTGTGGTGTCTCTCTTTATGTAGTGTTGTGGTGTTCTCTTATGTAGTGTTGTGGTGTCTCTCTTTATGTAGTGTTGGGGTGTCCTCTTTATGTAGTGTTGTGGTGTCTCTCTTTGTGTAGTGTTGTGGTGTCTCTCTTTATGTAGTGTTGTGTGTCTCTCTTTATGTAGTGTTGAGGTGTCTCTCTTTATGTAGTGTTGTGGTGTCTCTCTTTATGTAGTGTTGAGGTGTCTCTCTTTATGTAGTGTTGTGGTGTCTCTCTTTATGTAGTGTTGTGGTGTCTCTCATGAGTGTTGTGGTGTCTCTCTTTATGTAGTGTTGTGGTGTCTCTTTATGTAGTGTTGTGGTGTTCTCTCTATGTAGTGTTGTGGTGTCTCTCTTTATGTAGTGTTGTGGTGTCTCTCTTTATGTAGTGTTGTGGTGTACTCTCTTTATGTAGTGTTGGGGTGTCTCTCTTTGTGTAGGTGTTGTGGTGTCTCTCTCTTTTATGTGAGTGTTGTGGAATTGTCTCTCTTTATTGTAGTGTTTGTGGTGTCTCTCTTTATTGTAGTGTTGTGGTGTCTCTCTCTTTATGTAGTGTTGGGAGTCTCTCTTGATGTAGTGTTGTGGTGTCTCTCTTTATGTAGTGTTGTGGTGTCTCTCTTTGTGTAGTGTTGTGGTGTTCTCTCTTTATGTAGTGTTGTGGTGTTCTCTCTTTATGTAGTGTTGTGGTGTCTCTCTTTTTGTAGTGTTGTGGTGTCTCTCTTTATGTAGTGTTGTGGTGTTCTCTCTTTATGTGAGTGTTGTGGTGTCTCTCTCTTTATGTAGGTTGTGGTGTTCTCTTTATGTAGTGTTGTGGTGTTCTTTTGGTCTCTTTATGTAGTGTTGTGGTGTCTCTCTTTATGTTAGTGTTGTGGTGTCTCTCTTTATGTAGTGTTGTGGTGTCTCTCTTTATGTAGTGTTGTGGTGTCTCTCTTTATGTAGTGTTGTGGTGTTCTCTCTTTGTGTTAGTGTTGTGGTGTCTCTCTTTATGTGGTGTTGTGGTGTCTCTCTTTTACGTAGTGTTGCTTGGTGTCTCTCTTTATGTGGTGTTGTGGTGTCTCTCTTTTTGTAGTGTTGTGGTGTCTCTTTATGTAGTGTTGTGGTGTCTCTCTTTATGTAGTGTTGTGGTGTCTCTTTATGTAGTGTTGTGGTGTCTCTCTTTATGTAGTGTTGTGGTGTCTCTCTTTATGTGAGTGTTGTGGTGTCTCTCTTTATGTAGTGTTGTGGTGTCTCTCTTTATGTAGTGTTGTGGTGTCTCTCTTTATGTAGTGTTGTGGTGTCTCTTTATGTAGTGTTGTGGTGTCTCTCTTTATGTAGTGTTGTGGTGTCTCTCTTTATGTAGTGTTGTGGTGTCTCTCTTTATGTAGTGTTGTGGTGTCTCTCTTTTTGGAGTGTTGTGGTGTCTCTATTTGTGTGGTGTTGTGGTGTCTCTCTTTGTATGTAGTGTTGGGGTGTCTCTCTTTATGTGAGTGTTGTGGTGTCTCTCTTTATGTAGTGTTGTGGTGTCATCTCTTTATTTAGTGTTGTGGTGTTCTCTCTTTATTAGTGTTGTGGATGTACTCTCTTTATGTGGCAATTGTTGTGTTGTCTCTCTTTATGTAGTGTTGTGGTGTCTCTCTTTATGTGGTGCTGTGCGTGTCTCTCTCTTTTGTAGTGTTGTGGTGTCTCTCTTTCTGTGAGTGTTGTGGTGTCTCTCTCTTTTGTAGTGTTGTGGTGTTCTCTTTATGTAGTGTTGTGGTGTATCTCTCTTTGTATGTAGTGTTGTGGTGTCTCTCTTTATGTAGTGTTGTGGCGTCTCTCTTTATGTGGTGTTGTGGTGTCTCTCTTTGTGTAGTGTTGTGGGAATTGTCTCTCTTTATGTAGTGTTGTGGTGTCTCTCTCTTTATGTAGTGTTGTGGTGTCTCTCTTTTGTAGTTGTGGTGTCTCTCTCTTTATGTAGTGTTGTGGTGTCTCTCTTTATGTAGTGTTGTGGTGTCTCTCTTTATGTAGTGCTGTGGTGTCTCTCTTTATGTAGTGTTGTGGTGTCTCTCTGTAGTGTTGTGGTGTCTCTTGTGTTGTGGTGTCTCTCTTTTCTGTAGTGTTGTGGTGTCTCTCTCTCTTATGTAGTGTTGTGGTGTCTCTCTTTATGTAGTGTTGTGGTGTCTCTCTTTATGTAGTGTTGTGGTGTCTCTCTTTATGTAGTGTTGTGGTGTCTCTCTTTATGTAGTGTTGTGGTGTCTCTCTTTATGCTGGTGTTGTGGTGTCTCTCTTATGGAGTGTTGTGGTGTCTCTCTTTATGTAGTGTTGCTGGTGTCTCTCTTTTATGTAGTGTGTGTGGTGTCTCTCTTTACGTAGTGTTGTGGTGTCTCTTTTTATGTAGTGTTGGGTGTCTCTCTTTATGTAGTGTTTGGTGTCTCTCTTTATGTAGTGTTGTGGTGTCTCTCTTTTGTAGTGTTGTGGTGTCTCTCTTTTTGTAGTGTTGTGGTGTCTCTCTTTATGTTAGTGTTGTGGTGTCTCTTATGTAGTGTTGTGGTGTCTCTCTTTATGTAAGTGTTGTGGTGTCTCTCTTTATGTAGTGTTGTGGTGTCTCTCTTTATGTTAGTGTTGTGGTGTCTCTCTTTATGTAGTGTTGGGGTGTCTCTCTTTATGTAGTGTTGTGGTGTCTCTCTTTATGTAGTGTTGTGGTGTTCTCTCTTTTATGTGTGTTGTGGTGTCTCTCTTTATGTAGTGTTGCTGGGTGTCTCTCTTTATGTAGTGTTGTGGTGTCTCTCTTTATGTTAGTGTTGTGGTGTTCTCTTTATGTAGTGTTGTGGTGTCTCTCTTTGTGTAGTGTTGTGGTGTTCTCTTTATGTAGTGTTGTGGTGTTCTCTTTTATGTAGTGTTGTGGTGTCTCTCTTTATGTAGTGTTGTGGTGTCTCTCTTTATGTAGTGTTGTGGTGTCTCTCTTTATGTAGTGTTGTGGTGTCTCTCTTTATGTGTGTTGTGGTGTCTCTCTTTATTGTAGTGTTGTGGTGTCTCTCTTTATGTAGTGGTGTGGTGTCTCTCTCTTTATGTAGTGTTGTGGTGTCTCTCTTTATGTAGTGTTGTGGTGTCCTCTCTCTTTATGTAGTGTTGTGGTGTCTCTCTTTATGTAGTGTTGTGGTGTTCTCTTTATGTAGTGTTGTGGTGGCTCTCTCTTTTATGTAGTGTTGTGGTGTTCTCTGTAGTGTTGCTTGGTGTCTCTTTATGTAGTGTTGTGGTGTCTCTCTTTATGTAGTGTTGTGGTGTCTCTCTTTTATGTAGTGTTGTGGTGTCTCTCTTTGTGTAGTGTTGTGGTGTCTCTCTTTTTGTAGTGTTGTGGTGTCTCTCTTTATGTAGTGTTGTGGTGTTCTCTCTTTATGTGGTGTTGTGGTGTCTCTCTTTTATGTAGTGTTTGGTGTCTCTATGTGTTGTGGTGTCTTCTCTTTTGTAGTGTTGTGGTGTCTCTTTTTTGTAGTGTTGTGTGGTGTCTCTCTTTATGTAGTGTTGTGGTGTCTCTCTTTATGTAGTGTTGGGGTGTCTCTCTTTATGTGTGGTGTTGTGGTGTCTCTTTATGTAGTGTTGTGCGTGTCTCTCTTTATGTATGTTGTGGGTGTCTCTTTTTGTGGTGTTGTGGTGTCTCTTTTATGTAGTGTTGTGGTGTCTCTCTTTATGTAGTGTTGTGTTGTCTCTCTTTATGTGGTGTTGTGGTGTCTCTCTTTATGCTAGTGTTGTGGTGTCTCTCTTTTGTGTAGTGTTGTGGTGTCTCTCTTTATGTAGTGTTGTGGTGTCTCTCTTTATGTGAGTGTTGTGGTGTCTCTCTTTTGTGGTGTTGTGGTGTCTCTCTATGAGTGTTGTGGTGTCTCTCTTTATGTAGTGTTGTGGTGTGTCTCTTTCTGTAGTGTTGTGGTGTCTCTCTTTATGTAGTGTTGTGGTGTGTCTCTCTTTATGTAGTGTTGCTGGTGTCTCTCTTTATGTAGTGTTGTGGTGTCTCTCTTTATGTGGTGTTGTGGTGTCTCTCTTTATGTTAGTGTTGTGGTGTCTCTTTTGTGTTGCGGTGTCTCTCTTTATGTTAGTGTTGTGGTGTCTCTCTTTATGTAGTGTTGTGGTGTCTCTCTTTATGTAGTGTTGTGGTGTCTCTATGAGTGTTGTGGTGTCTCTCTTTTATGCGTGTTGTGGTGTTCTTTCTGTAGTGTTGTGGTGTCTCTCTTTTGTGGTGTTGTGGTGTCTCTCTTTATGTCTTAGTGTTGTGGTGTCTCTCTTTTTGTAGTGGTGTGGTGTCTCTCTTTATGTAGTGTTGGGGTGTCTCTCTTTATGTGAGTGTTGTGGTGTATCTTTTATGTGTGTTGTGGTGTTCTCTCTTTATGTAGTGTTGTGGTGTCTCTCTTTATATGCAGTGTTGTGGTGTCTCTCTTTATGTTCGTGTTGTGGTGTCTCTCTTTATGTAGTGTTGGGGTGTCTCTCTTTATTGTAGTGTTGTGGTGTCTCTCTTTATGTAGTGTTGGCCTTGGTGTACTCTCTTTTGTAGTGTTGTGGTGTCTCTTTATGTAGTGTTGTGGTGTCTCTTTATGTAGCTGTGTGTGGTGTCTCTTTTGTAGTGTTGTGGTGTCTCTCTTTATGTAGTGTTGTGGTGCTCTCTCTTTTGTAGTGTTGTGGTGTCTCTCTTTATGTAGTGTTGTGGTGTCTCTTTATGTAGTGTTGTGGTGTCTCTCTTTATGTAGTGTTGTGGTGTCTCTCTTTTGTAGTGTTGTGGTGTCTCTCTTTATGTAGTGTTGTGGTGTCTCTCTTTTGTGCTGTGGTGTCTCTCTTTATGTGGTGTTGTGGCGTCTCTCTTTATGTAGTGTTGTGGTGTCTCTTTATAGTGTTGTGGTGTCTCTCTTTATGTAGTGTTGTGGTGCATCTCTCTTTATGTAGTGTTGTGGTGCTCTATCTTTATGTAGTGTTGTGGTGTCTCTCTTTATGTAGTGTTGTGTTGTCTCTCTTTGTGTGTAGTGTTGTGGTGTTCTCTCTTTATGCTGGTGTTTTGGTGTCTCTCTTTATGTAGTGTTGTGGTGTCTCTCTTTTTGTGCAGTGGTGTGGTGTCTCTCTTTATGTAGTGTTGTGGGTGTTCTGTTATGTAGTGTTGGTGGTGTTCTCTTTGGGTGTATGTGTGGTGTCTCTCTTTAGTGTTGTGGCTGTCTCTCTTTATATAGTGTTGCGTGGTGTCTCTCTTTTGTAGTGTTGTGGTGTCTCTCTTGCTGTAGTGTTGCTGGTGTCTCTCTTTATGCTTAGTGTTGTGGTGTTACTCTCTTTATGTAGTGTTGTGGTGTCTCTGTTTTTGTAGTGTTGTGGTGCTCTCTCTTTCTGCTTAGTGCTGTGGTGTCTCTCTTTATGTCGTGCTGTGGTGATCTCTTTCTGTTCAGTGTTCCGTGGTGTCTCTATGTAGTGTTGTAGGTGTCTCTCTTTGTGTAGTAGGTGTTCTCTTTTGTAGTGTTGTGGTGTCTCTCTTTTTTATGTAGGTTGTGGTGTATCTCTTTGTAGTGTTGGGGTGTCTCTCTTTTGTGGTGTTGTGGTGTACTCTCTTTATGTAGTGTTGTGGTGTCTCTCTTTATGTGGTGTTGTGGTGTCTCTCTTTGTGTAGTGTTGTGGGTGTCTCTCTTTTTGTGGTGTTGCGGTGTCTCTCTTTGTGTAGTGTTGTGTGTATCTCTTTATGTCAGTGTTGTGGTGTCTCTCTTTTGTAGTGTTGTGGTGTCCTCTCTTTATGTAGTGTTGTGGTGTCTCTCTTTATGTAGTGTTGTGGTTCTCTTTATCTTGTGTGTGGCGGTATCTCTGTATGTAGTGTTGTGGTGTCATTCTTTATGTAGTGTTGTGGTGTTCTCTTTATGCATAGTGTTGTGTGTATGTGTCTCTCTTTATGTTGTGTTGTGGTGTCTCTCTTTATGTGAGTGGTGTGTGGTGTCTCTGCTTTATGTAGTGTTGGCATTGGTGTCTCTCTTTATGTGGTGTTGTGGTGTCTCTCTTGTAGTGTTGGGTTGTCTCTCTTTATGTGGTGCTGGGGTGTCTCTCTTTACCTGTAGTGTTGTGGTGTCTCTCTTTATGTAGTGTTGTGGTGTCTCTCTTTATGTGGTGTTGTGGTGTCTCTCTTTTGTTGGTGTTGTGGTGTCTCTTTATGTAGTGTTGTGGTGTCTCTCTTTATGTAGTGTTTGTTGGTGTCTCTATTTATGTAGTGTTGTGGTGTCTCTCTTTATGCTTGGTGTTGTGGTGTCTCTCTTTGTGTAGTGTTGTGGTGTGTCTCTTCTGTGGTGTTGTGGTGTGTCTTTTGAGGTTGTGGTTTCTCTTTTTGTGGTGTTGTGGTGTCTCTCTTTGTAGTGTTTGTGGTGTCTCTCTTTTGTAGTGTTGTGGTGTCTCTCTCTTTATGCTAAGTGTTGTGGTGTCTCTCTTTATGTAGTGTTGTGGTGTCTCTCTTTTATGTAGTGTTGGGTGTCTCTCTTTTATGTAGTTTGTGGGTCTTTATGTGAGTGTTGTGGCGTCTCTCTTTATGTAGTGTTGTGGCGCGTCTCTCTTTATGTAGTGTTGTGGTGTCTCTCTTTTATGTAGTGTTGTGGTGTCTCTTGTGTGGTGTTGTGGTGTCTCTCTTTATGTGAGTGTTGCTGCAGTGTCTTTTCTCTTTATGCGGTGTTGTGGTGTGCTCTCTTTATGTAGTGTTGGGGTGTCTCTCTTTAGGTGGTGTTGTGGTGTCTCTCTTTATGTAGTGTTGTGGTGTCTCTCTTTATGTGGTGTTGCATGGTGTCTCTCTTTGTATGTAGTTGGTGTTGGTGCCTCTCTTTATGTAGTGTTGTGGATCTCTTTATGTAGTGTTGTGGTGTCTCTTCTTAGTAGTGGGGTGGTGTCTTCCTTTATGGCTGGTGTTGTGTCTCTATTCATGTGGTGTTAGCCCAGTGGTGTCTACTTTATGTGGTGTTGTGGTGGTCTCTTTATGTAGTGTTGTGGTGTCTCTCTTTTTATGTAGTGTTGTGGTGTGCTCTCTTTATGTAGTGTTGTGGTGTCTCTATTTATGTAGTGTTGGCACATGGTGTCTCCTCTTTATGTAGTGCTGTAGGTGTCTCTCTTTAGGCAGTAGTTGTGGTGTCTCTCTTTATTTATGGTGTGCATTGTCTCTGTGGGTGTTGTGGTGTCTCTGTCTTATGTAGTGTTGTGGTGTCTCTCTTTATGTAGTGTTGTGGTGTCTCTCTTTCCGTAGTGTTGTGGATTCTCTCTTTTATGTGGTGTTGTGGTGTCTCTCTTTATGTAGTGTTGTGGTGTCTCCCTTTTATGTAAGTGTTGTGGTGTCTCTCTTTATGTGGGTGTTGTGGTGTCTCTGGAGTGTTGTGGTGTCTCTCTTTATGTAGTGTTGTGGTGTCTCTCTTTATGTGGTGTTGTGGTGTCTCTATGTAGTGTTGTGATATCTCTCTTTATGTGGTGTTGTGGGTGTCTCTCTTTGCTCTGGTGTTGTGGTGTCTCTCTTTATGTAGTGTTGTGGTGTCTCTCTACTTTATGTGGTGTTGTGGTGTCTCTCTTTTATGTAGTGTTGTTCGGTGTCTCTCTTTATGTAGTGTTGTGGTGTCTCTTTATGTAGTGTTGTGGTGTCTCTATGTGAGTGTTGTGGTGTCTCATCTCTTTATGTGAGTGTTGGCACATTTGCTCGTGTCTCTCTCTTTGCATGTAGTGTTGTGTGTGTCTCACTCTTTATGTGGTGTTGTGGTGTCTCTCTTTTGTAACCCGGTGTCGTGGTGTCTCTCTTTTATGTTAGTGTTGTGGTGTCTCTCTTTATGTTGTGGTGTCTCTCTTGGCAATGTAGTGTTGAGGTGTCTCTCTTTTGTAGTGTTGTGGTGTACTCTCTTTATGTAGTGTTGTGGTGTGTCTCTCTCTTTATGCTTAGTGTTGTGGTGTCTCTCTTTATGTAGTGTTGTGGTGTCTCTTTATGTAGTGTTGTGGTATCTCTTTTTGTAGTGTTGTGGTGTCTCTCTTTTTGTAGTGTTGTGGTGTCTCTCTTTATGTAAGTGTTGTGGTGTCTCTCTTTATGTAGTGTTGTGGTGTTCTCTTTCTTAGTGTTGTGGTGTCTCTCTTTATGTAGTGTTGTGGTTATGTTGGTGTGTGTGTGGCGCATGCTCTTTATGCTGAGTGTTGTGGTGTCTCTCTCTTTACTTGTAGTGTTGTGGTGTCTCTCTTTATGTAGTGCTGTGGTGTCTCTCTTTATGTAGTGTTGTGGTGTCTCTCTTTATGTAGTGTTGTGGTGTCTCTTGAGTGTTGTGGTGTCTCTCTTTATGTGGTGTTGTGGTGCTCTTTATGTAGTGTTGTGGTGTCTCTCTCTTTGTAGTGTTGTGGTGTCTCTCTTTATGTAGTGTTGTGGTGTCTCTCTTTATGTAGTGTTGAGGTGTCTCTCTTTTATGTGTAGTGTTGCTAATGGTGTCTCTCTTTATGTGGTGTTGTGGTGTCTCTCTTTGCTTGCACTTAGTGTTGTGGTGTCTCTCTTTATGTAGTGTTGTTGTGTCTCTTTATGTAGTGTTGTGGTGTCCCCCTTTATGTGAGTGTTGTGGGTGTCTCTCTTTATGTGGTGTTGAAAACGGCTGAGGGTGTCTCTCTTTATGTAGTGTTGTGGTGTCTCTCTTTATGTGAGTGTTGTGGTGTCTCTCTCTTTATGTAGTGTTGTGGCATTGTCTCTCTTTATGTAGTGTTGTGGTGTCTCCTCGGTGTGTAGTGTTGTGGTGTCTCTCTTTATGTAGTGTTGTGGTGTCTCTCTTTATGTGGTGTTTGTGGTGTCTCTTTTTATGTAGTGTTGTGGTGTCTCTCTTTGTGTAGTGTTGTGGTGTGCTCTATGGAGTGTTGTGGTGTCCTCTATGAGTGTTGTGGTGTCTCTCTTTATGTAGTGTTGTGGTGTCTCTCATGTGAGTGTTGTGATGTCTCTCTTTATGTAGTGTTGCTGTGTCTCTCTTTATGTAGTGTTGTGGTGTCTCACTCTTTATGTAGTGTTGTGGTTCTCTCTTTATATGTGGTGTTGTGGTGTCTCTCTTTATGTAGTGTTGTGGTGTCTCTCTTTCTCTTGGTGTTGTGGGTGTCTCTCCCTGCTGTTAGTGTTGTGGTGTCTCTCTTTTTCAGTGTTGTGGTGTCTCTCGTTATGTGAGTGTTGTGGTGTCTCTCTTTATGTAGTGTTGTGGTGTCTCTCTTTATGTGGTGTTGTGAGTGTCTCTCTTTATGTAGTGTTGTGGTGTCTCTCTTTATGCTTGAGTGTTGTGGTGTCTCTACTAGTGGTGTTGTGGTGTCTCTATGAGTGTTGTGGTGTCTCTCTCTTTATGTAGTGTTGTGGTGTCTCTCTTTTACTTAGTGTTGTGATGTACTCTCTTTAGCATGTAGTGTTGTGGTGTCTCTCTTTATGTAGTGTTGTGGTGTCTCTCTTTTTGTAGTGTTTGTGGTGTCTCTCTCTTTATGTAGTGTTGTGGTGTCTCTCTTTATGTAGTGTTGTGGTGTCTCTCTCTCTTGTAGGTGTTGTGGTGTCTCTCTTTATGCTAGTGTTGTGGTGTCTCTCTCTTTATGTAGTGTTGTGGTGTCTCTTTTATGTAGTGTTGTGGTGTCTCTCTTTACTGTAGTGTTTGTGGTGTCTCTCTTTATGTAGTGTTGTGGTGTCTCTCTTTATGTAGTGTTGTGGGTATGTCTCTCTCTTGCTTAGTGTTGTGCAGTGTCTCTTTATGTAGTGTTGTGGTGTCTCTCTTTATGTAGTGTTGTGGTGTCTCTCTTTATGTAGTGTTGTGGTGTCTCTCTTTATGTGGAGGTGTTGTTTGGTGTCTCTCTTGCTCTGTAGTGTTGTGAAGTGTCTCTCTTTGTGCTGGGTGTTGTGGTGTCTCTCTCTTTTATATGTAGTGTTGTGGTGTCTCTCTTTATATAGTGTTGTGGTGTTCTCTCTTTGTGTAGTGTTGTGGTGTCTCTCTTTTGTAGTGTTGTGGTGTCTCTCTTTATGTAGTGTTGTGGTGTACTCTCTTTATGTAGTGTTGTGGTGTCTCTCTTTTTATATAGTGTTGTGGTGTCTCTCTTCATGTAGTGTTGTGGTGTCTCTTTATGCTTAGTTTTTGTGGTGTCTCTCTTTTGTAGTGTTGTGGTGTCTCTCTTTATATAGTGTTGTGGTGTCTCTCTCTTCCTCATGCAGTGTTATGTGGTGTCTCTTTTGTAGTGTTGTGGTGTCTCTCTTTGTGTAGTGTTGTGGTGTCTCTCTTTATGTGGTGTTGAGGTGTCTCTCTTTATGTGATGTTGTGGTGTCTCTCTTTATGTGGTGTTGTGGTGTCTCTCTTTATGTAGTGGTGGCTGGTGTCTCTCTTTATGTAGTGTTGTGGTGTCTCTCTTTGCTGTAGTGTTGTGGTGTCTCTTATGCTTAGTGTTGTGGGTGTCTCTCTTTTGCTAGTGTTGTGGTGTCTCTCTTTGCTTGTAGTGTTGTGGTGTCTCTCTTTATGTAGTGTTGTGGTGTCTCTCTTTATGTGGTGTTGTGGTGTCTCTCTTTATGTAGTGTTGTGGTGTCTCTCTTTTTGTAGTGTTGTGGTGTCTCTCTCTTTATGTGAAGGTGTTACTTGGTGTCTCTCTTTATGCTTAGTGTTGTGGTGTCCTCTCTTTATGTAGTGTTGTGGTGTCTCTCTTTATGTAGTGTTGTAGGTGTCTCTCTTTATGTAGTGTTGTGGTGTCTCTCTTTATGTAGTGTTGTGGTGTGTGTGTGCTCTCTTTTATATGGTGTTGTGGTGTCTCTCTTTATGTGAGTGTTTGGTGTCTCTCTTTATGTAGTGTTTGGTGTCTCTCTTTA
>NW_025534123.1:0-55000 GCF_020615455.1 Coregonus clupeaformis
GACAAACCATTTCTGTATGGACCTTGCTTTGTGCATAGGGGCATTGTCATGCTGAAACAGAAAGGTTTCCCAAACTTTCGCCATCAATGAAAAATCAAAGCTCAACTTTATTTTGTGAAAAATAACTTTTCCCTTTTTCCCCAGGGAGCATCCTGGGTCTCTCCGTGGACAATCTCCTGAAACTTCCTGTTCTCCTTTCCCCAGAGAGAGCATCTACTGGCCTCCCTGGTCTCTCTGAGAATGGTCTTTGAAAGTAGCAGGACAAAATGTAGTGACCTCTAGTAAATTAGACTCTAGCAGCACCCCGTTTATCAGCTCTGCTCCCTCCAGATGTCAAGTCATTCCCTTAACTACTGACCCACACACACACACACACACACACACACATCCTTTATCATACCATCCTACTATGGAAACCATTTATCTTATCTAGGGTTATTAAAACATTTTAAAGGAGCAGCTCATTCATTTAAATCTGTAATGCACTGAGGTGGCCTGGGCGGGCTTCCAGTAATGAATGGAGAGTACATTAGGAAGTGTTACTGGTGGCCCTGGTCACTGGTGCAGGGGGTAAGCTGGTTAGCATTGTGTGGGGTCTCGGTAAACTGTGCAGGCGGAGGGGACAGTGCTCAAAAAGTAATTGTCCAACAACAAACTGAACAAAGACCTTGCAATTTCAATACAATTGTTACATCTAATAAGTTATATGCAATGAAGCAATTGGTAACAACTAAAACATATTTGAAGGCCTCGGAGGCAGCACACTGACTGACTCACAAAACAGCTAAATGGAAGTTGAACTCTGGATGACACTCCGCATGTTTGAGTTTGAGTTTGAGTTTATTTTTACAGGGACAGTGCAAGCATTAATCAACGTTTCAGTAAAAGTGCCGGTTTAGCCAGCCGGCTAATTTTCAACCGCAGTCCTGGGCAGGTTATTAAAAACAATTACAATATAGACAATAAACAACATAGAACAAGACATAGCAACATAGGACAAGCAAGACGTAGCATACAGACCGAGCAACATAGGACCAAAAAGCAGCAAGACAAAATTCATAAAAGCAACAAGTGTTTCCACACCTCACAAGTTACAGACAACAGACATGGAAAGCGGCAACACACAGCTAGGGACCATGTTCACAAATCTGATTGACCTTTAGCCATGTCTTCAAGCATTTTTGTGAAAGTGTGATATGTGGTGCAGTTGTGTGTGTCTGATGGCAGTGTATTCCAGACATGGGAAGCTCTCACAGAAAAAGCGGATTTACTAAAGGTGCTTTTCCTTAGGGGAACTACACAGTCACCTCTTCCCATGGCAGACCTTGTGGATCTGCTGCCATATGTTTGGGTTTTCTGTTTAACAAAAATACTGAGTGGAGGGGGAGCCAAGCCATTTAGGATCTTGAATACAAGACATGCATCGGTGTGTATTGCACAAGATTTTCCCAACTCAGGAGCTCATGCTTTCTGATGTGACAGTGATGATGGCTATTGGGCTTCCTATCAAGCACTTTGAGAGCCTGTTTGTAGACAGACTGAATAGGTCTTACTGTTGTACAGCAAGCTTGGGCCCAACTAGTCAAGCAGTATGTTAAGTGGGGAGTATCATAGATTTGAAGTACAGTTTTGCTACCTCTGTAGTCAAACAAATTTCGTATAAATCGGAAATTAGCTAGGTTGAATTTGGTTATTTGAATTACCTTTTCACATGCTTTTTTTTTAAAAGAGAGGTTGGAATCAAGTATGATGCCAAGGTACTTAAAATCAGATACCCCCTGGAGCTTCTCCCCTGACACATAGACTTCTGGCTCAGTAGCATCTGTTGCCCCCTTTGTGAAGAACATCAACAGTTTTTTTCACATTGAGATGCAAACACGAGTCACTGAGCCACTTTGTAACCTGGACCATTACAGTAGTGAGTTCTTGTGCAGCTTGTTGTTTGCTCTGTTCAGACAACCATGGATACTGTCCTCAGGCACCGTTGGATGACACTGGAGACGTGCTGTCCTCAGGCACCGCTAGGATGACACTGGAGACGATGCTGTCCTCAGGCACCGTTAGGATGACACTGGAGACGTGCTGTCCTCAGGCACGCTTAGGATGACACTGGAGACGTGCTGTCCTCCAGGCACCGCTTAGGATGACGCTGGAGACGTGCTGTCCTCAGGCACCGTTAGGATGACGCTGGGACGTGCTGTCCTCAGGCACCGTTAGGATGACGCTGGAGACGTGATGTCCTCAGGCACCCGGTTAGGATGACGCTGGAGACGTGCTGTCCTCAGGCACGCTTAAGGATGACACTGGAGACGTGCTGTCCTCAGGCACCAAGTTAGATGACGCTGGAGACGCGATGCTGTCCTCAGGCACCCGTTAGGATGACGCTGGGGACGTGCTGTCCTCAGGCACCGTTAGGATGACGCTGGAGACGTGCTGTCCTCAGGCACCGTTAGGATGACGCTGAGACGTGCTGTCCTCAGGCACCGTTAGGGATGACGCTGGAGACGTGCTGTCCTCAGGCACCGTTAGGATGATGCTGGAGACGTGCTGTCCTCAGGCACCGTTAGGATGATGCTGGGAGACGTGCTGTCCTCAGGCACCGTTAGGGATGACGCTGAGACGTGCTGTCCTCAGGCACCGAGGATGAGCTGAGACGTGCTGTCCTCAGGCACTGTTAGGATGACGCTGAGACGTGCTGTTCTCAGGGCACCGTTAGGATGATGCTGGAGACGTGCTGTCCTCAGGCACCGTTTAGGCTGTTGGAAGATTTTTATTTTTTATTATTTATTTTTGGTCATTTAGCAGACGCTCTTATCCAGAGCGACTTACAGGAGCAATTAGGGTTAAAGTGCCTTTCTCAAGGGCACATCGACAGATTTTTCACCTAGTCGGCTCGGGGATTAGAACCAGCGACCTTTCGGTTACTGGCACAACGCTCTTACCCACTAAACTACCTGCCGCCCCGATGATGTGCTGGGACTGTTGCTCACTAAGGCAGAGGGTACTGGGCTGGGGAGAGAGGCAGGCAGGCAGACAGACAGACAGACATGGCCCCTCAGCCTGTGTTAGGATGGGGTTGAAGCTAGGAAGTGATTGCTCACTAGGCAGAGAGGACTGGCCTGGGGCTGTAGGAAGAGACAGACAGACAGCCACGGGCATCCTCAAGCAGTGTGAGGTGGAGGCTGGGGTTTTAGGCACAGCTGGGGACTGGTCTGCTCACTATAAGGCAGAAGGAAAGGGAACTAACCTGGGGGTGGAGGCAGCTGGGGACTGGTCTGCTCACTATAAGGCAGAAGGAAAGGAACTAACCTGGGGGTGGAGGCAGCTGGGGACTGGTCTGCTAACTATAAGGTAGAAGGAAAGGGAACTAACCTGGGGGTGGAGGCAGCTGGGGACTGGTCTGCTCACTATAAGGCAGAAGGAAAGGGAACTAACCTGGGGTGGAGGCAGCTGGGGACTGGTCTGCTCACTATAAGGCAAGAGGAAAGGGAACTAACCTGGGGGTGGAGGCAGCTGGGGACTGGTCTGCTCACTATAAGGCAGAAGGAAAGGGAACTAACCTGGGGGGGTGGAGGCAGCTGAGGACTGGTCTGCTCACTATAAGGAGCAGAAGGAAAGGGAACTAACCTGGGGGGTGGAGGCAGCTGAGGACTGGTCTGCTCACTATAAGGCAGAAGGAAAGGGAACTAACCTGGGGGTGGAGGCAGCTGGGGACTGGTCTGCTCACTATAAGGCAGAAGAAAGGGAACTAACCTGGGGGGTGGAGGCAGCTGGGGACTGGTCTGCTCACTATAAGGCAGAAGGAAAGGGAACTAACCTGGGGGTGGAGGCAGCTGGGGACTGGTCTTGCTCACTATAAGGCAGAAGGAAAGGGAACTAACCTGGGGGTGGAGGCAGCTGGGGGACTGGTCTGCTCACTATAAGGCAGAAGAAAGGAACTAACCTGGGGGTGGAGGCAGCTGGGGACTGGTCTGCTCACTATAAGGCAGAAGAAAGGAACTAACCTGGGGGTGGAGGCAGCTGGGGACTGGTCTGCTCACTATAAGGCAGAAGAAAGGGAACTAACCTGGGGGTGGAGGCAGCTGGGGACTGGTCTGCTCACTATAAGGCAGAAGGAAAGGAACTAACCTGGGGGTGGAGGCAGCTGGGGACTGGTCTGCTCACTATAAGGCAGAAGAAAGGGAACTAGCCTGGGGGTGGAGGCATCTGGGGACTGGTCTGCTCACTATAAGGCAGAAGGAAAGGGAACTAACCTGGGGGGGTGGAGGCAGCTGGGGACTGGTCTGCTCACATAAGGCAGAAGAAAGGGAACTAACCTGGGGGTGGAGGCAGCTGGGGACTGGTCTGCTCACTATAAGGCAGAAGGAAAGGAACTAACCTGGGGGGTGGAGGCAGCTGGGGACTGGTCTGTCTCACTATAAGGCAGAAGGAAAGGAACTAACCTGGGGGGTGGAGGCAGCTGGGGACTGGGTCTGCTCACTATAAGGGCAGAAGGAAAGGGAACTAACCTGGGGGTGGAGGCAGCTGGGGACTGGGTCTGCTCACTATAAGGCAGAAGGAAAGGAACTAACCTGGGGGGGTGGAGGCAGCTGGGGACTGGTCTTGCTCACTATAAGGCAGAAGGAAAGGGAACTAACCTGGGGGGTGGAGGCAGCTGGGGACTGGTCTGCTCACTATAAGGCAGAAGAAAGGGAACTAACCTGGGGGTGGAGGCAGCTGGGGACTGGTCTGCTCACTATAAGGCAGAAGGAAAGGGAACTAACCTGGGGGTGGAGGCAGCTGGGGACTGGTCTGCTCACTATAAGGCAGAAGAAAGGGAACTAACCTGGGGGTGGAGGCAGCTGGGGACTGGTCTGCTCACTATAAGGCAGAAGGAAAGGGAACTAACCTGGGGTGGAGGCAGCTGGGGACTGGTCTGCTCACTATAAGGCAGAAGGAAAGGGAACTAACCTGGGGATGGAGGCAGCTGGGGACTGGTCTGCTCACTATAAGGCAGAAGGAAAGGAACTAACCTGGGGGGTGGAGGCAGCTGGGGACTGGTCTGCTCACTATAAGGCAGAAGGAAAGGAACTAACCTGGGGGGTGGAGGCAGCTGGGGACTGGTCTGCTCACTATAAGGCAGAAGGAAAGGGAACTAACCTGGGGGTGGAGGCAGCTGGGGACTGGTCTGCTCACTATAAGGCAAAAGGAAAGGGAACTAACCTGGGGGGTGGAGGCAGCTGGGGACTGGTCTGCTCACTATAAGGCAGAAGGAAAGGAACTAACCTGGGGGGTGGAGGCAGCTGGGGACTGGTCTGCTCACTATAAGGCAGAAGAAAGGGAACTAACCTGGGGGTGGAGGCAGCTGGGGACTGGTCTGCTCACTATAAGACAGAAGGAAAGGGAACTAACCTGGGGGTGGAGGCAGCTGGGGGACTGGTCTGCTCACTATAAGGCAGAAGAAAGGGAACTAACCTGGGGGTGGAGGCAGCTGGGGACTGGTCTGCTCACTATAAGGCAGAAGGAAAGTGAACTAACCTGGGGGGTGGAGGCAGCTGGGGACTGGTCTGCTCACTATAAGGCAGAAGAAAGGGAACTAACCTGGGGGTGGAGGCAGCTGGGGACTGGTCTGCTCACTATAAGGCAGAAGGAAAGGGAACTAACCTGGGGGGTGGAGGCAGCTGGGGACTGGTCTGCTCACTATAAGGCAGAAGGAAAGGGAACTAACCTGGGGATGGAGGCAGCTGGGGGACTGGTCTGCTCACTATAAGGCAGAAGGAAAGGAACTAACCTGGGGGTGGAGGCAGCTGGGGACTGGTCTGCTCACTATAAGGCAGAAGGAAAGGAACTAACCTGGGGGTGGAGGCAGCTGGGGACTGGTCTGCTCACTATAAGGCAGAAGGAAAGGGAACTAACCTGGGGGTGGAGGCAGCTGGGGACTGGTCTGCTCACTATAAGGCAAAAGGAAAGGGAACTAACCCGGGGGTGGAGGCAGCTGGGGACTGGTCTGCTCACTATAAGGCAGAAGGAAAGGAACTAACCTGGGGGTGGAGGCAGCTGGGGACTGGTCTGCTCACTATAAGGCAGAAGGAAAGGGAACTAACCTGGGGGTGGAGGCAGCTGGGGACTGGTCTGCTCACTATAAGGCAAAAGGAAAGGGAACTAACCTGGGGGTGGAAGCAGCTGGGGACTGGTCTGCTCACTATAAGGCAGAAGGAAAGGGAACTAACCTGGGGGTGGAGGCAGCTGGGGACTGGTCTGCTCACTATAAGGCAGAAGGAAAGGGAACTAACCTGGGGGGTGGAGGCAGCTGGGGACTGGTCTGCTCACTATAAGGCAGAAGGAAAGGGAACTAACCTGGGGGTGGAGGCAGCTGGGGACTGGTCTGCTCACTATAAGGCAGAAGGAAAGGGAACTAACCTGGGGGGTGGAGGCAGCTGGGGACTGGTCTGCTCACTATAAGGCAAAAGGAAAGGGAACTAACCTGGGGGGTGGAGGCAGCTGGGGACTGGTCTGCTCACTATAAGGCAGAAGGAAAGGAACTAACCTGGGGGTGGAGGCAGCTGGGGACTGGTCTGCTCACTATAAGGCAGAAGAAAGGGAACTAACCTGGGGGTGGAGGCAGCTGGGGACTGGTCTGCTCACTATAAGGCAGAAGGAAAGGAACTAACCTGGGGGTGGAGGCAGCTGGGGACTGGTCTGCTCACTATAAGGCAGAAGGAAAGGAACTAACCTGGGGGTGGAGGCAGCTGGGGACTGGTCTGCTCACTATAAGGCAGAAGGAAAGGAACTAACCTGGGGGTGGAGGCAGCTGGGGACTGGTCTGCTCACTATAAGGCAGAAGAAAGGGAACTAACCTGGGGGTGGAGGCAGCTGGGGACTGGTCTGCTCACTATAAGGCAGAAGGAAAGGAACTAACCTGGGGGGGTGGAGGCAGCTGGGGACTGGTCTGCTCACTATAAGGCAGAAGGAAAGGAACTAACCTGGGGGTGGAGGCAGCTGGGGACTGGTCTGCTCACTATAAGGCAGAAGGAAAGGGAACTAACCTGGGGGTGGAGGCAGCTGGGGACTGGTCTGCTCACTATAAGGCAGAAGAAGGGAACTAACCTGGGGGTGGAGGCAGCTGGGGACTGGTCTGCTCACTATAAGGCAGAAGAAAGGGAACTAACCTGGGGGTGGAGGCAGCTGGGGACTGGTCTGCTCACTATAAGGCAGAAGGAAAGGGAACTAACCTGGGGGTGGAGGCAGCTGGGGACTGGTCTGCTCACTATAAGGCAAAAGGAAAGGGAACTAACCTGGGGGTGGAGGCAGCTGGGGACTGGTCTGCTCACTATAAGGCAGAAGGAAAGGAACTAACCTGGGGGTGGAGGCAGCTGGGGACTGGTCTGCTCACTATAAGGCAGAAGAAAGGGAACTAACCTGGGGGTGGAGGCAGCTGGGGACTGGTCTGCTCACTATAAGGCAGAAGGAAAGGAACTAACCTGGGGGTGGAGGCAGCTGGGGACTGGTCTGCTCACTATAAGGCAGAAGGAAAGGAACTAACCTGGGGGTGGAGGCAGCTGGGGACTGGTCTGCTCACTATAAGGCAGAAGGAAAGGAACTAACCTGGGGGGTGGAGGCAGCTGGGGACTGGTCTGCTCACTATAAGGCAGAAGAAAGGGAACTAACCTGGGGGTGGAGGCAGCTGGGGACTGGTCTGCTCACTATAAGGCAGAAGGAAAGGAACTAACCTGGGGGTGGAGGCAGCTGGGGGACTGGTCTGCTCACTATAAGGCAGAAGGAAAGGAACTAACCTGGGGGTGGAGGCAGCTGGGGACTGGTCTGCTCACTATAAGGCAGAAGAAAGGGAACTAACCTGGGGGTGGAGGCAGCTGGGGACTGGTCTGCTCACTATAAGGCAGAAGAAAGGGAACTAACCTGGGGGTGGAGGCAGCTGGGGACTGGTCTGCTCACTATAAGGCAGAAGGAAAGGAACTAACCTGGGGGGTGGAGGCAGCTGGGGACTGGTCTGCTCACTATAAGGCAGAAGGAAAGGGAACTAACCTGGGGGTGGAGGCAGCTGGGGACTGGTCTGCTCACTATAAGGCAGAAGGAAAGGGAACTAACCTGGGGGTGGAGGCAGCTGGGGGACTGGTCTGCTCACTATAAGGCAGAAGGAAAGGGAACTAACCTGGGGGTGGAGGCAGCTGGGGACTGGTCTGCTCACTATAAGGCAGAAGGAAATGGAACTAACCTGGGGGTGGAGGCAGCTGGGGACTGGTCTGCTCACTATAAGGCAGAAGAAAGGAACTAACCTGGGGGTGGAGGCAGCTGGGGACTGGTCTGCTCACTATAAGGCAGAAGGAAAAGGAACTAACCTGGGGGTGGAGGCAGCTGGGGACTGGTCTGCTCACTATAAGGCAGAAGGAAAGGAACTAACCTGGGGGTGGAGGCAGCTGGGGACTGGTCTGCTCACTATAAGGCAGAAGGAAAGGGAACTAACCTGGGGTGGAGGCAGCTGGGGACTGGTCTGCTCACTATAAGGCAGAAGGAAAGGAACTAACCTGGGGGTGGAGGCAGCTGAGGACAGACTTTTACATTTTTAGTCATTTAGCAGACGCTCTTATCCAGAGCGACTTACAGTTAGTGAGTGCATACATCAGATTGATCAGATTTTACTGCTCTGAAGGAGACGGGAGGGTATTTCCCTTTGAGTCGGGAACCAACCAACTCCTCCGTAATAGAGGACCACAGTATGAGTCATAATACCCATAAAACCTAGCGGTCAAACAGGGAAATGGTTCCAATAGTGTTTTTAGGCTTACCCTGGCGTGACATTTTGATAACCTGTAAATCTCTCTAGGACAAGGTGACTTTTATCAATATATTCACCTGTATTTAACCCCCCACACAAAAATGAAACGCTAATTAGCTGCTAATGTGGCTATCGTGAAGAACTACAAATGCCATGATGATCTGGACGAGACTGCCGAATCGAGGCAAAGGTAAGAATCTCTGGATGAACTATCTAATGTTAGCTACATGTAGTAATGAATACATTGGCAACGTTTCTTTAAAAAAATGGACAATTCCGTGAACTGTCTTGTGCAAGTTTTAAATTGACACAATACTTGTTAGCAAAGGTGTCAGCTAGAGAAGATGTGCAGGAGATTGCAGGGATTTGTAGTTTTTGCATGATGTCTACTTTGATGCTAATTAGCATTTTAGAATCTGAGAATAAATGGAGCCGAATATATTGATAAAAGTCACCTTGTCCGAGAGAGATTTACTGGTTATCAAAATGTCACGCCAGGGTGTAAGCTACACGAAACACAGCCCTTATTTTAACTGTTTCTAAAATCCCCTATGGGAAAAATGAATGTTTGAAAAACGACTGGAACCATTTCCCTGTTTGACCGCTTGGTTTTATGAGTATTTCATGGCAGCTCGAAAGGCTGAATCATTCCGATTCAAGCGCAACAGTCAGCCTTTTCCCACGATCTAAGGGCACTCTGGTTGAATTTTATCTTTTAGATTTCAATCATTTTCCATTTAGATTTTTAAGGTTAACCACATTACAATGATTTCGTGATACAATGGCGATTATTTTAAAAAATCTGTTTATTTTTCTTTATTTTTTTCAGGATTTCGGAAATTCTTCCACGACCCCATTTTCATATCAGGCTTCCCCACATGGGGTCGCGACCCCTAGTTTGGGAACCGCTGCTGGAGACTGTGAAACCACCATCCCTCGCTATCAAAACTCTCTCTGGGGCAGGGTTTAATACACATATAGAGACTGGCTGGAGAAATGGTGATTCTTAAAAATGCTTAAAAAGGCTGAACAATGAAAACACATCAAACACAAACTTGTGAATTATTATTTGCCTAACCTGAGTAAAAAACATCATATAAAAAAAACTGAACATGAATGTCAGAGTATAAAAAATGTCTATAATAATTAACAGGTAGAAAGCCTGTAACAATAAAAAAGCTGAACATTTTATAAAAACAATCACAAAAGGTGATCACTTAACAAGTCATAATAAGTAACACAAATTTGTCTTTCATTTCACAACGAACAAACACTTTCGCACATCAAATAGGTGTTCACATCACTGGAGGCTGGTGGCAGCTTAATTGTAGAGAACAGGCTTCCTGGTAATGACTGGAGCGGAATCAGTGGAATGGTATCGAATACGTCACACATGGTTTCCATGGCGATTCCATTCGCTCCGTTCCAGCCATTATAATGAGCCGTCCTCCCCTCAGCAGCCCCCTGTGGTTCACATCTCCTCACTGTCGAAGGACTCTGAGCATTGGAGGAAGATCTCCTCATAGTCCCTCGTAGCAGACAGACACAGGTCCTACACGGAGAGAGAGAGAGAAGAACCTGTCATCTGGTGGACAGACAGACAGGTCCAACACAGGACAGAAGAACCTGTCATCTGGTGGACAGACAGACAGAGACACAGGACAGAAGAACCTGTCATCTGGTGGACTGACAGACAGAGACACAGGACAGAAGAACCTGTCATCTGGTGGACTGACAGACAGAGACACAGGACAGAAGAACCTGTCCTGGTGGACTGACAGACAGAGACACAGGACAGAAGAACCTGTCATTTGGTGGACAGACAGACAGAGACACAGGACAGAAGAACCTGTCATCTGGTGGACAGACAAGACAACATACTGTATATCTCACACCTCTATTTCCAAGACACCATTTATTATGTTCTATCTGAATCTACCGTATCTGGTTTCTATCTGAATCTACCGTATCTGGTTATGTTCTGGTTTCTATCTGAATCTACCGTATCTGGTTATGTTCTGGTTTCTATCTGAGTCTACCGTATCTGGTTATGTTCTGGTTTCTATCTGAATCTACCGTATCTGGTTATGTTCTGGTTTCTATCTGAATCTACCGTATCTGGTTATGTTCTGGTTTCTATCTGAATCTACCGTATCTGGTTATGTTCTGGTTTCTATCTGAATCTACCGTATCTGGTGATGTTCTGGTTTCTATCTGAATCTACCGTATCTGGTGATGTTCTGGTTTCTATCTGAATCTACCGTATCTGGTTATGTTCTGGTTTCTATCTGAATCTACCGTATCTGGTTTTGTTCTGGTTTCTATCTGAATCTACCGTATCTGGTTATGTTCTGGTTTCTATCTGAATCTACCGTATCTGGTTATGTTCTGGTTTCTATCTGAATCTACCGTATCTGGTTATGTTCTGGTTTCTATCTGAATCTACCGTACCTGGTTATGTTCTGGTTTCTATCTGAATCTACCGTATCTGGTTATGTTCTGGTTTCTATCTGAATCTACCGTATCTGGTTATGTTCTGGTTTCTATCTGAATCTACCGTACCTGGTTATGTTCTGGTTTCTATCTGAATCTACCGTATCTGGTTATGTTCTGGTTTCTATCTGAATCTACCGTACCTGGTTTTGTTCTGGTTTCTCCACCATCTGAGTCTTGAGGAAACACATGATGTTCTTATAGACCTCCCGGAGCTTCTCAAAGTCATCACACCGAGGAGGGGCCAGGACAGGACTGGAGACACACAGAGCAGCGGATGGTAATTCATGAACAGGAGGGGCCAGGACAGGACTGGAGACACACAGAGCAGCGGATGGTAATTCATGAACAGGAGGGGCCAGGACAGGACTGGAGACACACAGAGCAGCGGATGGTAATTCATGAACAGGAGGGGCCAGGACAGGACTGGAGACACACAGAGCAGCGGATGGTAATTCATGAACAGGAGGGGCCAGGACAGGACTGGAGACACACAGAGCAGCGGATGGTAATTCATGAACAGGAGGGGCCAGGACAGGACTGGAGACACACAGAGCAGCGGATGGTAATTCATGAACAGGAGGGGCCAGGACAGGACTGGAGACACACAGAGCAGCGGATGGTAATTCATGAACAGGAGGGGCCAGGACAGGACTGGAGACACACAGAGCAGCGGATGGTAATTCATGAACAGGAGGGGCCAGGACAGGACTGGAGACACACAGAGCAGCGGATGGTAATTCATGAACAGGAGGGGCCAGGACAGGACTGGAGACACACACAGCAGCGGATGGTAATTCATGAACAGGAGGGGCCAGGACAGGACTGGAGACACACAGAGCAGCGGATGGTAATTCATGAACAGGAGGGGCCAGGACAGGACTGGAGACACACAGAGCAGCGGATGGTAATTCATGAACAGGAGGGGCCAGGACAGGACTGGAGACACACAGAGCAGCGGATGGTAATTCATGAACAGGAGGGGCCAGGACAGGACTGGAGACACACAGAGCAGCGGATGGTAATTCATGAACAGGAGGGGCCAGGACAGGACTGGAGACACACAGAGCAGCGGATGGTAATTCATGAACAGGAGGGGCCAGGACAGGACTGGAGACACACAGAGCAGCGGATGGTAATTCATGAACAGGAGGGGCCAGGACAGGACTGGAGAGACACAGAGCAGCGGATGGTAATTCATGAACAGGAGGGGCCAGGACAGGACTGGAGACACACAGAGCAGCGGATGGTAATTCATGAACAGCAGGAAGATGCCATTACTATCCTATCACACTACTCCTACAGCACATCACAGGACAGAGGAGTAGGGAAACACACTGAGTAGGGAAACACACTGAGTAGGGAAACGCACTGAGTAGGGAAACACACTGAGTAGGGAAACACACTGAGTAGGGAAACACACTGAGTAGGGAAACACACTGAGTAGGGAAACACACTGAGTAGGGAAACACACTGAGGAGGGAAACGCACTGAGTAGGGAAACACACTGAGTAGGGAAACGCACTGAGTAGGGAAACACACTGAGTAGGGAAACACACTGAGTAGGGAAACACACTGAGGAGGGAAACGCACTGAGTAGGGAAACACACTGAGTAGGGAAACGCACTGAGTAGGGAAACACACTGAGTAGGGAAACACACTGAGTAGGGAAACACACTGAGTAGGGAAACACACTGAGTAGGGAAACGCACTGAGTAGGGAAACACACTGAGTAGGGAAACGCACTGAGTAGGGAAAAGCACTGAGTAGGGAAACGCACTGAGTAGGGAAACGCACTGAGTAGGGAAACGCACTGAGTAGGGAAACGCACTGAGTAGCGAAACGCACTGAGTAGGGAAACGCACTGAGTAGGGAAACACACGAGTAGGGAAACACACGAGTAGGGAAACGCACCGAGTAGGGAAACGCACCGAGTAGGGAAACACACTGAGGAGGGAAACGCACTGAGTAGGGAAACGCACTGAGTAGGGAAACACACTGAGTAGGGAAACACACTGAGTAGGGAAACACACTGAGTAGGGAAACGCACTGAGTAGGGAAACGCACTGAGTAGGGAAACGCACTGAGTAGGGAAACGCACTGAGTAGGGAAACGCACTGAGTAGGGAAACGCACTGAGTAGGGAAACGCACTGAGTAGGGAAAAGCACTGAGTAGGGAAACGCACTGAGTAGGGAAACGCACTGAGTAGGGAAACGCACTGAGTAGGGAAACGCACTGAGTAGGGAAACGCACTGAGTAGGGAAACGCACTGAGTAGGGAAACACACGAGTAGGGAAACACACGAGTAGGGAAACGCACCGAGTAGGGAAACGCACCGAGTAGGGAAACGCACCGAGGAGGGAAACGCACTGAGTAGGGAAACGCACTGAGTAGGGAAACGCACTGAGTAGGGAAACGCACTGAGTAGGGAAACGCACTGAGTAGGGAAACGCACTGAGTAGGGAAACGCACTGAGTAGGGAAACGCACTGAGTAGGGAAACGCACTGAGTAGGGAAACGCACTGAGTAGGGAAACGCACTGAGTAGGGAAACGCACTGAGTAGGGAAACGCACTGAGTAGGGAAACGCACTGAGTAGGGAAACGCACTGAGTAGGGAAACACACTGAGTAGGGAAACGCACTGAGTAGGGAAACACACTGTGTAGGGAAGGTGATTATTGAGAGAGAGAGAGCATTGGGACAATCTCAAGTGCATTCTCCTCGCCTCCTTCTTATATCCCATTGGATGAGAAAGCCAGGAGGTCCCTCCCCTCTGACCTTCTCCTCCAATGGGTTTCGAGGAGGCGGCGAGGAGAGAAGGCGTGAGGAGAGTGCCCATTTGAGATTGTCCCATTGTTATCCTAATAGACTATTCCTACAGTAAGCCATGAGAGAGGTGTAGAGCAGGGGGGGGGGTTATCCTAACACCAACAGGTACTGTACCAGAGGCATAGTAAATGATAGGGGACATCTTGAATCAGGTAGACAGGTATGGTAAATGATAGGGGACATCTTGAATCAGGTAGACAGGTATGGTAAATGATAGGGGACATCTTGAATCAGGTAGACAGGTATGGTAAATGATAGGGGACATCTTGAATCAGGTAGACAGGTATGGTAAATGATAAGGGGACATCTTGAATCAGGTAGACAGGTATGGTAAATGATAGGGGACATCTTGAATCAGGTAGACAGGTATGGTAAATGATAGGGGACATCTTGAATCAGGTAGACAGGTATGGTAAATGATAGGGGACATCTTGAATCAGGTAGACAGGTATGGTAAATGATAGGGGACATCTTGAATCAGGTAGACGGGTATGGTAAATGATAGGGGACATCTTGAATCAGGTAGACAGGTATGGTAAATGATAGACACTGTATGTGAGGCGATTAAGTCATGTGTCCCTCTCCTCTCCTCTCCTCTCCTCTCTGTCTGTTGGTTATCAGAGCTCTGCTCCTCTCCTCTCCTCTCATCTCCTCTCCTCTCTGTTTGTTGGTTATCAGAGCTCCCCTCCTCTCCTCTCTGTCTGTTGGTTATCAGAGCTCTGCTCCCCTCCCCTCCTCTCTGTCTGTTGGTTATCAGATCTCTGCTCCCCTCCTCTCCTCTCTGTCTGTTGGTTATCAGAGCTCTGCTCCCCTCCTCTCCTCTCTGTCTGTTGGTTATCAGAGCTCTGCTCCCCTCCCCTCCTCTCTGTCTGTTGGTTATCAGATCTCTGCTCCCCTCCTCTCCTCTCTGTCTGTTGGTTATCAGAGCTCTGCTCCCCTCCTCTCCTCTCTGTCTGTTGATTATCAGAGCTCCTCTCCTCTCCTCTCCTCTCTGTCTGTTGGTTATCAGAGCTCTGCTCCCCTCCTCTCCTCTCTGTCTGTTGGTTATCAGAGCTCTGCTCCCCTCCTCTCCTCTCTGTCTGTTGGTTATCAGAGCTCTGCTCCCCTCCTCTCCTCTCTGTCTGTTGGTTATCAGAGCTCTGCTCCCCTCCTCTCCTCTCTGTCTGTTGGTTATCAGAGCTCTGCTCCCCTCCTCTCCTCTCTGTCTGTTGGTTATCAGAGCTCCTCTCCTCTCCTCTCCTCTCTGTCTGTTGGTTATCAGAGCTCTGCTCCCCTCCTCTCCTCTCTGTCTGTTGGTTATCAGAGCTCTGCTCCCTCCTCTCTGTCTGTTGGTTATCAGAGCTCTGCTCCCCTCCTCTCCCTCTCCGCTCTGTCTGTTGGTTATCAGAGCTCTGCTCCCCTCCTCTCCTCTCTGTCTGTTGGTTATCAGAGCTCTGCTCCCCTCCTCTCCTCTCTGTCTGTTGGTTATCAGAGCTCTGCTCCCCTCCTCTCCTCTCTGTCTGTTGGTTATCAGAGCTCTGCTCCCCTCCTCTCCTCTCTGTCTGTTGGTTATCAGAGCTCTGCTCCTCTCCTCTCCTCTCCTCTCTGTCTGTTGGTTATCAGAGCTCTGCTCCTCTCCTCTCTGTCTGTTGGTTATCAGAGCTCTGCTCCCCTCCTCTCCTCTCTGTCTGTTGGTTATCAGAGCTCTGCTCCTCTCCTCTCCTCTCTGTCTGTTGGTTATCAGAGCTCCTCTCCTCTCCTCTCCGTCTGTTGGTTATCAGAGCTCTGCTCCTCTCCTCTCCTCTCTGTCTGTTGGTTATCAGAGCTCTGCTCCTCTCCTCTCCTCTCTGTCTGTTGGTTATCAGAGCTCTGCTCCTCTCCTCTCTGTCTGTTGGTTATCAGAGCTCTGCTCCCCTCCTCTCCTCTCTGTCTGTTGGTTATCAGAGCTCTGCTCCCCTCCTCTCCTCTCTGTCTGTTGGTTATCAGAGCTCTGCTCCCCTCCTCTCCTCTCTGTCTGTTGGTTATCAGAGCTCCTCTCCTCTCCTCTCCTCTCTGTCTGTTGGTTATCAGAGCTCTGCTCCTCTCCTCTCCTCTCTGTCTGTTGGTTATCAGAGCTCTGCTCCCCTCCTCTCCTCTCTGTCTGTTGGTTATCAGAGCTCTGCTCCCCTCCTCTCCTCTCTGTCTGTTGGTTATCAGAGCTCCCCTCCTCTCCTCTCTGTCTGTTGGTTATCAGAGCTCTGCTCCTCTCCTCTCCTCTCTGTCTGTTGGTTATCAGAGCTCTGCTCCCCTCCTCTCCTCTCTGTCTGTTGGTTATCAGAGCTCTGCTCCCCTCCTCTCTGTCTGTTGGTTATCAGAGCTCTGCTCCCCTCCTCTCTGTCTGTTGGTTATCAGAGCTCTGCTCCCCTCCTCTCCTCTCCGCTCTGTCTGTTGGTTATCAGAGCTCTGCTCCCCTCCTCTCCTCTCTGTCTGTTGGTTATCAGAGCTCTGCTCCCCTCCTCTCCTCTCTGTCTGTTGGTTATCAGAGCTCTGCTCCCCTCCTCTCCGCTCTGTCTGTTGGTTATCAGAGCTCTGCTCCCCTCCTCTCCTCTCTGTCTGTTGGTTATCAGAGCTCTGCTCCCCCTCCTCTCCTCTCTGTCTGTTGGTTATCAGAGCTCTGCTCCCTCCTCTCTGTCTGTTGGTTATCAGAGCTCTGCTCCCTCCTCTCCTCTCTGTCTGTTGGTTATCAGAGCTCTGCTCCCCTCCTCTCCTCTCTGTCTGTTGGTTATCAGAGCTCTGCTCTCCTCTCCTCTCTGTCTGTTGGTTATCAGAGCTCCTCCTCCTCTCCTCTCTGTCTGTTGGTTATCAGAGCTCCTCTCCTCTCCTCTCTGTCTGTTGGTTATCAGAGCTCCTCTCCTCTCCTCTCTGTCTGTTGGTTATCAGAGCTCTGCTCCCCTCCTCTCCTCTCTGTCTGTTGGTTATCAGAGCTCTGCTCCCCTCCTCTCCTCTCTGTCTGTTGGTTATCAGAGCTCTGCTCCCCTCCTCTCCTCTCTGTCTGTTGGTTATCAGAGCTCCTCTCCTCTCCTCTCTGTCTGTTGGTTATCAGAGCTCCCCTCCTCTCCTCTCCTCTCTGTCTGTTGGTTTCATAATATGCCATAATGCCTTTTGCGACGCTTTATCCAGCGACTCAGTCATGCACATTTTTGTGTTGGGTGGTCCCGGGATCGAACCCACTACCTCAGCGCCGTGCTCTACCAGCTGAGTTACAGAGGCTCATCAGAGCTCCTCTCCTCTCCTCTCTGTCTGTTGGTTATCAGAGCTCCCCTCCTCTCCTCTCCTCTCTGTCTGTTGGTTATCAGAGCTCTGCTCCCCTCCTCTCCTCTCTGTCTGTTGGTTATCAGAGCTCTGCTCCCCTCCTCTCTGTCTGTTGGTTATCAGAGCTCTGCTCCCCTCCTCTCCTCTCTGTCTGTTGGTTATCAGAGCTCTGCTCCCCTCCTCTCCTCTCTGTCTGTTGGTTATCAGAGCTCTGCTCCCCTCCTCTCTGTCTGTTGGTTATCAGAGCTCCTCTCCTCTCCTCTCCTCTCCTCTCTGTCTGTTGGTTATCAGAGCTCCTCTCCTCTCCTCTCCTCTCTGTCTGTTGGTTATCAGAGCTCCTCTCCTCTCCTCTCTGTCTGTTGGTTATCAGAGCTCTGCTCCCCTCCTCTCCTCTCTGTCTGTTGGTTATCAGAGCTCTGCTCCCCTCCTCTCCTCTCTGTCTGTTGGTTATCAGAGCTCTGCTCCCCTCCTCTCCTCTCTGTCTGTTGGTTATCAGAGCTCCTCTCCTCTCCTCTCTGTCTGTTGGTTATCAGAGCTCCCCTCCTCTCCTCTCCTCTCTGTCTGTTGGTTATCAGAGCTCCTCTCCTCTCCTCTCTGTCTGTTGGTTATCAGAGCTCCCCTCCTCTCCTCTCCTCTCTGTCTGTTGGTTATCAGAGCTCTGCTCCCCTCCTCTCCTCTCTGTCTGTTGGTTATCAGAGCTCTGCTCCTCTCCTCTCCTCTCTGTCTGTTGGTTATCAGAGCTCTGCTCCCCTCCTCTCCTCTCTGTCTGTTGGTTATCAGAGCTCTGCTCCTCTCCTCTCTGTCTGTTGGTTATCAGAGCTCTGCTCCCCTCCTCTCTGTCTGTTTGTTGGTTAATATAACATTTGAAACGTCTTTATCCTTTTGAAACCTTTTTGAGTGCAATGTTTACTGTTTTTAATATTGTTTCTTCTCACTTTTGTTTATTGTTTATTTCACTTGCTTTGGCAATGTAAGCATATGCTTCCCATGCCAATAAAGCCATTTGAAATGAGACAGAGAGGAGTGGAGTAGAGAGAGAGAGGGAGTAGAGAGAGAGAGAGAGAGAGAGAGAGAGAGAGAGAGAGAGAGAGTAGAGAAGAGAGAGATGGAGTGTAGAGAGAGAGAGAGAGAGAGAGAGAGAGAGTAGAGAGAGAGAGAGAGAGAGAGAGAGGGAGAGAGAAGCGAGAGAGATGGAGTGTAGAGAGAGAGAGAGAGAGGAGAGAGAGTGTAGAGAGAGAGTAGCGAGAGAGATGGAGTGTAGAGAGAGAAACGAGAGGAGGAGTGTAGAGAGAGAGAGAGAGAGAGAGAGAGAGAGAGAGAGTAGCGAGAGAGATGGAGTGTAGAGAGAGAGAAACGAGAGGAGGAGTGTAGAGAGAGAGAGAGAGTAAAATGTTTTTGTCATGGTTAAACAGACAGTGTACAACCAAACAGACGTGTTTATGTTGCCTTGGCAATAGCAAATATGTAATCATGAAAGAGCAGCGTTGGTCGTCTGAATAAATGCATAATGCATTATAGTGCTGTCTCTCTGCTGGAAAGATCCCAGAAACACACTGAGTGACCGTAGGATGGAATGAAGGCTGTTTCAGTGTAATACATTATTACAGCTACACTGCTCCTCAGCCTGGGGTCCTCGTCCTGCTAATTACACTGACTCATTAGGGTGCTAATATACACCGATGGCAGAATACTCTGTCTGGATGGGGCCTCCTTTATTGGATGTTTAATACTGGCCAAATGTCTAATTTGGTGTTGTTGAATACATGATAAGATTGGTACCACCACCGCCATACTGGGATAGATAGCTGTACAGTGCTAAAGCCTGGTTGGCAGGATTATGGGAATGTGACTTCATCAATTACCATATGAGGTCAACTAATGTATCTATATGTGTTTTCTGGTGTTGTGGAGTCAGAGGTCTGGTGTTGTGGAGTCAGAGGTCTGGTGTTGTGGAGTCAGAGGTCTGGTGTTGTGGAGTCAGAGGTCTGGTGTTGTGGAGTCAGAGGTCTGGTGTTGTGGAGTCGGAGGTCTGGTGTCGTGGAGTCAGAGGTCTGGTGTTGTGGAGTCAGAGGTCTGGTGTTGGGGAGTCAGAGGTGTTGTGGAGTCAGAGGTTGGTGTTGTGGAGTCAGAGGTTGGTGTTGTGGAGTCAGAGGTCTGGTGTCGTGGAGTCAGAGGTCTGGTGTCGTGGAGTCGGAGGTCTGGTGTTGTGGAGTCGGAGGTCTGGGGTGTTGTGGAGTCAGAGGTCTGGTGTTGTGGAGTCAGAGGTGTTGTGGAGTCAGAGGTCTGGTGTTGCGGAGTCAGAGGTCTGGTGTTGTGGAGTCGGAGGTCTGGTGTTGTGGAGTCAGAGGTCTGGTGTTGTGGAGTCAGAGGTCTGGTGTTGTGGAGTCAGAGGTCTGGTGTTGTGGAGTCAGAGGTCTGGTGTTGTGGAGTCGGAGGTGTTGTGGAGTCAGAGGTCTGGTGTTGTGGAGTCGGAGGTCTGGTGTTGTGGAGTCAGAGGTCTGGTGTTGTGGAGTCAGAGGTCTGGTGTTGTGGAGTCAGAGGTCTGGTGTTGTGGAGTCGGAGGTCTGGTGTTGTGGAGTCAGAGGTCTGGTGTTGTGGAGTCAGAGGTCTGGTGTTGTGGAGTCAGAGGTCTGGTGTTGTGGAGTCAGAGGTCTGGTGTTGTGGAGTCAGAGGTCTGGTGTTGTGGAGTCGGAGGTCTGGTGTTGTGGAGTCAGAGGTCTGGTGTTGTGGAGTCAGAGGTCTGGTGTTGTGGAGTCAGAGGTCTGGTGTTGTGGAGTCGGAGGTCTGGTGTTGTGGAGTCAGAGGTGTTGTGGAGTCAGATGGTGTTGCGGAGTCAGAGGTCTGGTGTTGTGGAGTCAGAGGTGTTGTGGAGTCAGAGTTGGTGTTGTGGAGTCAGAGGTCTGGTGTTGTGGAGTCAGAGGTCTGGTGTTGTGGAGTCAGATGGTGTTGTGGAGTCAGAGTCTGGTGTTGTGGAGTCAGAGGTCTGGTGTTGTGGAGTCAGAGGTCTGGTGTTGTGGAGTCAGAGGTCTGGTGTTGTGGAGTCAGAGGTCTGGTGTTGTGGAGTCAGAGGTCTGGTGTTGTGGAGTCAGAGTCTGGTGTTGTGGAGTCAAAGGTCTGGTGTTGTGGAGTCAAAGGTCTGGTGTTGTGGAGTCAGAGGTCTGGTGTTGTGGAGTCAGAGGTCTGGTGTTGTGGAGTCAGAGGTCTGGTGTTGTGGAGTCAAAGGTCTGGTGTTGTGGAGTCAGAGGTCTGGTGTTGTGGAGTCAGAGGTCTGGTGTTGTGGAGTCAGAGGTCTGGTGTTGTGGAGTCGGAGGTCTGGTGTTGTGGAGTCAGAGGTGTTGTGGAGTCAGAGGTGTTGTGGAGTCAGAGGTCTGGTGTTGTGGAGTCAGAGGTCTGGTGTTGTGGAGTCAGAGGTCTGGTGTTGTGGAGTCAGAGGTCTGGTGTTGTGGAGTCAGAGGTCTGGTGTTGTGGAGTCAGAGGTGTGTTGTGGAGTCAGAGGTCTGGTGTTGTGGAGTCAGAGGTCTGGTGTTGTGGAGTCAGAGGTCTGGTGTTGTGGAGTCAGAGGTCTGGTGTTGTGGAGTCAGAGGTCTGTCAGGTGTTGTGGAGTCAGAGGTGTTGTGGAGTCAGAGGTCTGGTGTTGTGGAGTCAGAGGTCTGGTGTTGTGGAGTCAGAGGTCTGGTGTTGTGGAGTCAGAGGTCTGGTGTTGTGGAGTCAGAGGTGTTGCGGAGTCAGAGGTCTGGTGTTGTGGAGTCAGAGGTCTGGTGTTGTGGAGTCAGAGGTCTGGTGTTGTGGAGTCAGAGGTCTGGTGTTGTGGAGTCAGAGGTGTTGTGGGAGTCAGAGGTCTGGTGTTGTGGAGTCAGAGGTCTGGTGTTGTGGAGTCAGAGGTCTGGTGTTGTGGAGTCAGAGGTCTGGTGTTGTGGAGTCAGAGGTCTGGTGTTGTGGAGTCAGAGGTCTGGTGTTGTGGAGTCAGAGGTCTGGTGTTGTGGAGTCAGAGGTCTGGTGTTGTGGAGTCAGAGGTGTTGTGGAGTCAGAGGTGTTGCGGAGTCAGAGGTCTGGTGTTGTGGAGTCAGAGGTGTTGTGGAGTCAGAGGTCTGGTGTTGTGGAGTCAGAGGTCTGGTGTTGTGGAGTCAGAGGTCTGGTGTTGTGGAGTCAGAGGTCTGGTGTTGTGGAGTCAGAGGTCTGGTGTTGTGGAGTCAGAGGTCTGGTGTTGTGGAGTCAGATGGTGTTGTGGAGTCAGAGGTCTGGTGTTGTGGAGTCAGAGGTCTGGTGTTGTGGAGTCAGAGGTCTGGTGTTGTGGAGTCAGAGGTCTGGTGTTGTGGAGTCAGAGGTGTTGTGGAGTCAGAGGTCTGGTGTTGTGGAGTCAGAGGTCTGGTGTTGTGGAGTCAGAGGTCTGGTGTTGTGGAGTCAGAGGTGTTGCGGAGTCAGAGGTCTGGTGTTGTGGAGTCAGAGGTGTTGTGGAGTCAGAGGTGTTGTGGAGTCAGAGGTCTGGTGTTGTGGAGTCAGAGGTGTTGTGGAGTCAGAGGTCTGGTGTTGTGGAGTCAGAGGTGTTGTGGAGTCAGAGGTCTGGTGTTGTGGAGTCAGAGGTCTGGTGTTGTGGAGTCAGAGGTCTGGTGTTGTGGAGTCAGAGGTCTGGTGTTGTGGAGTCAGAGGTCTGGGTGTTGTGGAGTCAGAGGTCTGGTGTTGTGGAGTCAGAGGTGTTGTGGAGTCAGAGGTCTGGTGTTGTGGAGTCAGAGGTCTGGTGTTGTGGAGTCAGAGGTCTGGTGTTGTGGAGTCAGAGGTCTGGTGTTGTGGAGTCAGAGGTGTTGTGGAGTCAGAGGTCTGGTGTTGTGGAGTCAGAGGTCTGGTGTTGTGGAGTCAGAGGTCTGGTGTTGTGGAGTCAGAGGTGTTGTGGAGTCAGAGGTCTGGTGTTGTGGAGTCAGAGGTGTTGTGGAGTCAGAGGTGTTGTGGAGTCAGAGGTCTGGTGTTGTGGAGTCAGAGGTCTGGTGTTGTGGAGTCAGAGGTCTGGTGTTGTGGAGTCGGAGGTCTGGTGTTGCGGAGTCAGAGGTCTGGTGTTGTGGAGTCAGAGGTGTTGTGGAGTCGGAGGTCTGGTGTCGTGGGAGTCAGAGGTCTGGTGTTGTGGAGTCAGAGGTCTGGTGTTGTGGGAGTCAGAGGTCTGGTGTTGTGGAGTCAGAGGTCTGGTGTTGTGGAGTCAGAGGTCTGGTGTTGTGGAGTCAGAGGTCTGGTGTTGGGGGAGTCAGAGGTCTGGTGGAGGGGAGTCAGAGGTCTGGTGGAGGGGAGTCAGAGGTCTGTGTGTGGTGGTGAGGTGCGCAGTGTTTTCCATTAGTGACGGCTGTCGGCTAATCAGTCGGTTACAGACTTCATATTAAACTAGGCTACTTTTCATTTAAAAGTTTCAATTCACTAGTCCGTTGAGCCCTCTCCTGCTAGAATGAACATCTTCTAGTGATCTATTAATAGGATAGGCGCCTGTCAGTATAAAAGGGAGCGATGAAAGGGAAACGCAGTCAAATTTCTTTACACAGAGGGAGAGAGAACATGATGCTAGGAGGGAGAGAGAACATGACGCTAGGAGGGAGAGAGAACATGATGCTAGGAGGGAGAGAGAACATGATGCTAGGAGGGAGAGAGAACATGACGCTAGGAGGGAGAGAGAACATGATGCTAGGAGGGAGAGAGAACATGATGCTAGGAGGGAGAGAGAACATGATGCTAGGAGGTAGAGAGGACATGATGCTAGGAGGGAGAGAGGACATGATGCTAGGAGGGAGAGAGAACATGATGCTAGGAGGGAGAGAGGACATGATGCTAGGAGGGAGAGAGAACATGATGCTAGGAGGGAGAGAGAACATGATGCTAGGAGGGAGAGAGAACATGATGCTAGGAGGGAGAGAGAACATGATGCTAGGAGGGAGAGAGTCTAAATCCACGACTTCCTAATTATTGTTTTCTGGCACATCATTTATTTATTCATTTATGTACTTGAGGAAAACACTGGGTGCATGCTGAAATAGAGGACAGCTGTATCTGCTCTGTGGTCCTGTCCTAGAGGACAGCTTTATCTGCTCTGTGGCCCTGTCCTAGAGGAGAGCTGTATCTGCTCTGTGGCCCTGTCCTAGAGGACAGCTGTATCTGCTCTGTGCCCCTGTCCTAGAGGAGAGCTGTATCTGCTCTGTGCCCCTGTCCTAGAGGAGAGCTGTATCTGCTCTGTGCCCCTGTCCTAGAGGAGAGCTGTATCTGCTCTGTGGCCCTGTCCTAGAGGACAGCTGTATCTGCTCTGTGGCCCTGTCCTAGAGGAGAGCTGTATCTGCTCTGTGCCCCTGTCCTAGAGGAGAGCTGTATCTGCTCTGTGCCCCTGTCCTAGAGGAGAGCTGTATCTGCTCTGTGCCCCTGTCCTAGAGGAGAGCTGTATCTGCTCTGTGCCCCTGTCCTAGAGGAGAGCTGTATCTGCTCTGTGCCCCTGTCCTAGAGGACAGCTGTATCTGCTCTGTGCCCCTGTCCTAGAGGAGAGCTGTGCTGACGGTGATTGATGAGTTCCATCGGGACGCGGCAGACACGGTCTACGTGAGGAGACTGTACCCACCGACCCCGAGGATGGCACACACACAGAGAGAGAGAGAGAGAGATGGGTACAGGAGCAGCCAGACTAGATTAAGGTCCTCATTCCACATCCTGTCATCTTAGAAAGCCTCAGTCATCCCCCCCCCCACTCCCCTTCAATCCCTGCCTACCCCCCCTTCCTCTCTTCCTCACCCCCCTCTTCCTCTCCCCCTATATTTGATGACACTGAAGGACACCGTTATAGGTGATTACAGATGACATCTTACTGTTACGATAGCTTATGACAGACCGCTGTGTAATGAAATCAGTGTCTATGTGTAACACGTGAAAATACCTGTCCTCTGAAGCAGAGTCCATCTCTTTCTTCACCACATCGTAGGCATCCTGAAGCAGGTCCTGGCAACAAAACAACAATCAATCAAACAACAACAACGTGGAACGGTCGTAACAAGATGGCTGAAACAAGTGGAAGCTACAAGCTTTAGCTCAGCCAGCCTTCCATCAGTCACTATGGGGACGATACTGTTCCATTTCTCCAGACTGTGGTGTGACTGTGGGTAGTGTGACAGTCCAGTAGAGATAACGAGGGGTGGACTTCTAGACAGGGAGACAAAACCCACCAAAGCCGTCACAATGCTGGCTCTTAAAACGGCTAACCCTATGGTCTATTGTCTTTCTCCCCTGAAAGCCTAAAGCAGGGTGCCTTCGCCCCCCTTTCAGATGGATTAGCAGTGGCATCTGTCCTGGGAGAAGCCTACTTGGAGATAGGGATGAAAGGAAGGAGAGAGAGAGAGACAGAGGAAGGAAGGAGAGACTGAAACAGAGAGAGATACAGCCTGATAATAGAGAGAGATAAGCTGAAAATATGAGAGAGAGAGAGAGAGAGAGAGAGAGAGAGAGAGAGAGAGAGAGAGAGAGAAGGCATCTGGTGTTGTGAGATAAGGCCCCTTCACTCTGAACACTGTCTGGAGAAAGGGAGCCACAGCTGGGAGAGCAGCTCACTGACTGGAGAAACAGCTGGGAGAGCAGCTCACTGACTGGAGAAACAGAGCAGCTCACTGACTGGAGAAACAGCTGGGAGAGCAGCTCACTGACTGGAGAAACAGCTGGGAGAGCAGCTCACTGACTGGAGAAACAGCTGGGAGAGCAGCTCACTGACTGGAGAAACAGAGCAGCTCACTGACTGGAGAAACAGCTGGGAGAGCAGCTCACTGACTGGAGAAACAGCTGGGAGAGCAGCTCACTGCCTGGAGAAACAGCTGGGAGAGCAGCTCACTGGCTGGAGAAACAGAGCAGCTCACTGACTGGAGAAACAGCTGGGAGAGCAGCTCACTGACTGGAGAAACAGCTGGGAGAGCAGCTCACTGACTGGAGAAACAGAGCAGCTCACTGACTGGAGAAACAGCTGGGAGAGCAGCTCACTGACTGGAGAAACAGCTGGGAGAGCAGCTCACTGACTGGAGAAACAGCTGGGAGAGCAGCTCACTGGCTGGAGAAACGGAGAGCAGCTCACTGACTGGAGAAACAGCTGGGAGAGCAGCTCACTGACTGGAGAAACAGCTGGGAGAGCAGCTCACTGACTGGAGAAACAGAGCAGCTCACTGACTGGAGAAACAGCTGGGAGAGCAGCTCACTGACTGGAGAAACAGCTGGGAGAGCAGCTCACTGACTGGAGAAACAGCTGGGAGAGCAGCTCACTGACTGGAGAAACAGCTGGGAGAGCAGCTCACTGACTGGAGAAACAGCTGGGAGAGCAGCTCACTGACTGGAGAAACAGCTGGGAGAGCAGCTCACTGACTGGAGAAACAGCTGGGAGAGCAGCTCAATGACTGGAGAAACAGAGCAGCTCACTGACTGGAGAAACAGCTGGGAGAGCAGCTCACTGACTGGAGAAACAGCTGGGAGAGCAGCTCACTGACTGGAGAAACAGCTGGGAGAGCAGCTCACTGACTGGAGAAACAGCTGGGAGAGCAGCTCACTGACTGGAGAAACAGCTGGGAGAGCAGCTCACTGACTGGAGAAACAGCTGGGAGAGCAGCTCACTGACTGGAGAAACAGCTGGGAGAGCAGCTCACTGACTGGAGAAACAGAGCAGCTCACTGACTGGAGAAACAGCTGGGAGAGCAGCTCACTGACTGGAGAAACAGCTGGGAGAGCAGCTCACTGCCTGGAGAAACAGCTGGGAGAGCAGCTCACTGCCTGGAGAAACAGCTGGGAGAGCAGCTCACTGGCTGGAGAAACGCGGGAGAGCAGCTCACTGACTGGAGAAACAGCTGGGAGAGCAGCTCACTGACTGGAGAAACAGCTGGGAGAGCAGCTCACTGACTGGAGAAACGAGAGCAGCTCACTGACTGGAGAAACAGCTGGGAGAGCAGCTCACTGACTGGAGAAACAGCTGGGAGAGCAGCTCACTGACTAGAGAAACAGCTGGGAGAGCAGCTCACTGACTGGAGAAACAGCTGGGAGAGCAGCTCACTGACTAGAGAAACAGCTGGAGAGCAGCTCACTGACTGGAGAAACAGCTGGGAGAGCAGCTCACTGACTGGAGAAACAGTGGGAGAGCAGCTCACTGACTGGAGAAACAGCTGGGAGAGCAGCTCACTGACTGGAGAAACAGCTGGGAGAGCAGCTCAATGACTGGAGAAACAGAGCAGCTCACTGACTGGAGAAACAGCTGGGAGAGCAGCTCACTGACTGGAGAAACAGCTGGGAGAGCAGCTCACTGACTGGAGAAACAGCTGGGAGAGCAGCTCACTGACTGGAGAAACAGCTGGGAGAGCAGCTCACTGACTGGAGAAACAGCTGGGAGAGCAGCTCACTGACTGGAGAAACAGCTGGGAGAGCAGCTCACTGACTAGAGAAACGGGAGAGCAGCTCACTGACTGGAGAAACATGGGAGAGCAGCTCACTGACTGGAGAAACAGAGCAGCTCACTGACTGGAGAAACGGAGAGCAGCTCACTGACTGGAGAAACAGCTGGGAAGCAGCTCACTGACTGGAGAAACAGAGCAGCTCACTGACTGGAGAAACTGGGAGAGCAGCTCACTGACTGGAGAAACGAGAGCAGCTCACTGCCTGGAGAAACAGAGCAGCTCACTGACTGGAGAAACAGCTGGGAGAGGTGATTTTAGGGAGAGAAAAGTGCCTTTACTGTAAGACGTTGTGCCCTAACCTCTTCATAGGAAGGAGACCAGGATGTGAGACGTTGTGCCCTAACCTCTTCATAGGAAGGAGACCAGGATGTGAGACGTTGTGCCCTAACCTCTTCATAGGAAGAAGGAGAGGAGGCTGTGAGACGTTGTGCCCTAACCTCTTCATAGGAAGGAGACCAGGCTCCCTGACTGTCTGCCTGAGTGGAGGGGTGGAGCGTGAGGTGAAGGTGGGTGTCAGGACCAGGATCAGGGGGTCTCTCCGCCGGCCCTTCCCAGCCCAGGGTGCTCTGCTGTGGGGGACAGGTCTGGTAGGCTGCCCGGCGCTCTGGAGAGAAGCTATCCCACAGGCCTGAGATAGATTCAGATACTACAGCCAGCCCAGTCTGTCCCGGGCTCAGCACACCACTACAGATCAACTTCTCTAATGTCTGTCTGTAGAACAACAAGTACCTGGAGAGAGAGAGAGATGGGGGAGAGGGAGGGGAAGAGAGAAAGAGAGAGATGGGGGGGGGGGAGAGATGGGGGAGAGGGGAGAGAGAGATGGGGGAGAGGGAGGGGGAGAGAGAGATTGGGGAGAGAGATGGGGGAGATGGAGGGGGAGAGAGATGGGGAGAGGGATGGGGGAGAGAGATGGGGAGAGGGATGGGGGAGAGAGATGGGGAGAGGGATGGGGGAGAGAGAGATATGTATGGGGAAGAGAAATGGGGGAGAGGGAGAGAAATGGGAGAGAGAGAGAGATGGATAGCAACATTACTGTAGTCTACCATGGATAGCAACATTACTGTAGTCTACTATGGATAGCAACATTACTGTAGTCTACTATGGATAGCAACATTACTGTAGTCTACTATGGACAGCAACATTACTGTAGTCTACCATGGATAGCAACATTACTGTAGTCTACTATGGATAGCAACATTACTGTAGTCTACTATGGATAGCAACATTACTGTAGTCTACCATGGATAGCAACATTACTGTAGTCTACCATGGATAGCAACATTACTGTAGTCCACCATGGATAGCAACATTACTGTAGTCTACTATGGATAGCAACATTACTGTAGTCTACTATGGATAGCAACATTACTGTAGTCTACTATGGATAGCAACATTACTGTAGTCTACCATGGATAGCAACATTACTGTAGTCTACTATGGATAGCAACATTACTGTAGTCTACTATGGATAGCAACATTACTGTAGTCTACCATGGATAGCAACATTACTGTAGTCTACTATGGATAGCAACATTACTGTAGTCTACCATGGATAGCAACATTACTGTAGTCTACTATGGATAGCAACATTACTGTAGTCTACCATGGATAGCAACATTACTGTAGTCTACTATGGATAGCAACATTACTGTAGTCTACTATGGATAGCAACATTACTGTAGTCTACTATGGATAGCAACATTACTGTAGTCTACCATGGATAGCAACATTACTGTAGTCTACTATGGATAGCAACATTACTGTAGTCTACTATGGATAGCAACATTACTGTAGTCTACTATGGATAGCAACATTACTGTAGTCTACTATGGATAGCAACATTACTGTAGTCTACCATGGATAGCAACATTACTGTAGTCTACTATGGATAGCAACATTACTGTAGTCTACTATGGATAGCAACATTACTGTAGTCTACTATGGATAGCAACATTACTGTAGTCTACCATGGATAGCAACATTACTGTAGTCTACTATGGATAGCAACATTACTGTAGTCTACTATGGATAGCAACATTACTGTAGTCTACTATGGATAGCAACATTACTGTAGTCTACTATGGATAGCAACATTACTGTAGTCTACTATGGATAGCAACATTACTGTAGTCTACCATGGATAGCAACCTTACTGTAGTCTACTATGGATAGCAACATTACTGTAGTCTACTATAGATAGCAACATTACTGTAGTCTACTATAGATAGCAACATTACTGTAATCTACTATGGATAGCAACATTACTGTAGTCTACTAGAGATAGCAACATTACTGTAGTCTACCATGGATAGCAACATTACTGTAGTCTACTATGGATAGCAACATTACTGTAGTCTACCATGGATAGCAACATTACTGTAGTCTACCATGGATAGCAACATTACTGTAGTCTACCATGGATATCAACATTACTGTAGTCTACTATGGATAGCAACATTACTGTAGTCTACTATGGATAGCAACATTACTGTAGTCTACTATGGATAGCAACATTACTGTAGTCTACCATGGATAGCAACATTACTGTAGTCTACTATGGATAGCAACATTACTGTAGTCTACTATGGATAGCAACATTACTGTAGTCTACTATGGATAGCAACATTACTGTAGTCTACTATGGATAGCAACATTACTGTAGTCTACCATGGATAGCAACATTACTGTAGTCTACTATGGATAGCAACATTACTGTAGTCTACTATGGATAGCAACATTACTGTAGTCTACCATGGATAGCAACATTACTGTAGTCTACCATGGATAGCAACATTACTGTAGTCTACTATGGATAGCAACATTACTGTAGTCTACTATGGATAGCAACATTACTGTAGTCTACTATGGATAGCAACATTACTGTAGTCTACTATGGATAGCAACATTACTGTAGTCTACCATGGATAGCAACATTACTGTAGTCTACTATGGATAGCAACATTACTGTAGTCTACTATGGATAGCAACATTACTGTAGTCTACTATAGATAGCAACATTACTGTAATCTACTATGGATAGCAACATTACTGTAGTCTACTAGAGATAGCAACATTACTGTAGTCTACTATGGATAGCAACATTACTGTAGTCTACCATGGATAGCAACATTACTGTAGTCTACCATGGATAGCAACATTACTGTAGTCTACCATGGATAGCAATATTACTGTAGTCTACCATGGATAGCAACATTACTGTAGTCTACTATGGATAGCAACATTACTGTAGTCTACTATGGATAGCAACATTACTGTAGTCTACTTTGGATAGCAACATTACTGTAGTCTACCATGGATAGCAACATTACTGTAGTCTACTATGGATAGCAACATTACTGTAGTCTACTATGGATAGCAACATTACTGTAGTCTACTATGGATAGCAACATTACTGTAGTCTACTATGGATAGCAACATTACTGTAGTCTACTATGGATAGCAACATTACTGTAGTCTACTATGGATAGCAACATTACTGTAGTCTACTATGGATAGCAACATTACTGTAGTCTACTATGGATAGCAACATTACTGTAGTCTACCATGGATAGCAACATTACTGTAGTCTACCATGGATAGCAACATTACTGTAGTCTACTATGGATAGCAACATTACTGTAGTCTACCATGGATAGCAACATTACTGTAGTCTACTATGGATAGCAACATTACTGTAGTCTACTATGGATAACAACATTACTGTAGTCTACTATGGATAGCAACATTACTGTAGTCTACTATGGATAGCAACATTACTGTAGTCTACCATGGATAGCAACATTACTGTAGTCTACCATGGATAGCAACATTACTGTAGTCTACTATGGATAGCAACATTACTGTAGTCTACTATGGATAACAACATTACTGTAGTCTACTATGGATAGCAACATTACTGTAGTCTACTATGGATAGCAACATTACTGTAGTCTACCATGGATAGCAACATTACTGTAGTCTACTATGGATAGCAACATTACTGTAGTCTACTATGGATAGCAACATTACTGTAGTCTACCATGGATAGCAACATTACTGTAGTCTACTATGGATAGCAACATTACTGTAGTCTACTATAGATAGCAACATTACTGTAGTCTACTATGGATAGCAACATTACTGTAGTCTACTATGGATAGCAACATTACTGTAGTCTACCATGGATAGCAACATTACTGTAGTCTACCATGGATAGCAACATTACTGTAGTCTACTATGGATAGCAACATTACTGTAGTCTACTATGGATAGCAACATTACTGTAGTCTACTATGGATAGCAACATTACTGTAGTCTACTATGGATAGCAACATTACTGTAGTCTACTATGGATAGCAACATTACTGTAGTCTACTATGGATATCAACATTACTGTAGTCTACCATGGATAGCAACATTACTGTAGTCTACAATGGATAACAACATTACTGTAGTCTACTATGGATAGCAACATTACTGTAGTCTACTATGGATAGCAACATTACTGTAGTCTACTATGGATAGCAACATTACTGTAGTCTACCATGGATAGCAACATTACTGTAGTCTACCATGGATAGCAACATTACTGTAGTCTACTATGGATAGCAACATTACTGTAGTCTACTATGGATAGCAACATTACTGTAGTCTACCATGGATAGCAACATTACTGTAGTCTACTATGGATATCAACATTACTGTAGTCTACCATGGATAGCAACATTACTGTAGTCTACCATGGATAGCAACATTACTGTAGTCTACCATGGATAGCAACATTACTGTAGTCTACTATGGATAGCAACATTACTGTAGTCTTCTATGGATAGCAACATTACTGTAGTCTTCTATGGATAGCAACATTACTGTAGTCTTCCATGGATAGCAACATTACTGTAGTCTACCATGGATAGCAACATTACTGTAGTCTACCATGGATAGCAACATTACTGTAGTCTACCATGGATAGCAACATTACTGTAGTCTACCATGGATAGCAACATTACTGTAGTCTACCATGGATAGCAACATTACTGTAGTCTACTATGGATAGCAACATTACTGTAGTCTACTATAGATAGCAACATTACTGCAGTCTACTATGGATAGCAACATTACTGTAGTCTACTATGGATAGCAACATTACTGTAGTCTACTATGGATAGCAACATTACTGTAGTCTACTATGTATAGCAACATTACTGTAGTCTACTATAGATAGCAACATTACTGTAGTCTACCATGGATAGCAACATTACTGTAGTCTACTATGGATAGCAACATTACTGTAGTCTACCATGGATAGCAACATTACTGTAGTCTACTATGGATAGCAACATTACTGTAGTCTACTATGGATAGCAACATCACTGTAGTCTACTATGGATAGCCACATTGTGGAGTTTAAATTCTAATTTCAAGCTCAGGAGGGCAACTATCATAGCTGTTTTATGGAGGTTATAAATCAGTTTGCCATTGGTGAAATGAATGAGCCCTTTTTAAATCACTCTCCATGGTCAGAGGTGCCACCAGCTATAAGTCCCCCTCGTGCCAAGTCCTTGATCCCCAGTCACAGGCCAGGAGAGCACTAACTCACCGCACTACGGACAGTTTAAAACATCTCAACGGAGACAGGACATCCAACAGACGCGAATCAGCCGAGGGGTGAAACTCTGGCTGCGCAGATGGAAAAATGCCTTCAGTTGAATTTGGTCTTCGTGGGGAGTAGCTTCAACAGAGACTAAAGATAAGAGAGAGTTGTACTTCGGGGGAAGTATATTCTGTTGTCACTCATTCTGTCAATAAGTCGGTCTTTCATCAGACCTGCTTTTCACTGAACGTTTAATAAAGTCACCGTGTCCCTTTAAAAGTAACAGAGAAGGCCAGTTTCCCCCAGATACAGATTAAGCCCAGTCCTAGACTACGTGCTTTTTTTAGTGTTAGAAAATGGGTTCATCTGTATCCGGGGAAACCAGCCCAAAGAGTGTGTGAGTGGCCCATTGTCCGGGAGAACAAGTCCCATTGTGAAACAATGCTTCATAGCCTCTCGACTGATGGAATACCAGTCCATGGAGATACGTTTGACTCGTCGTGGGGTAGCAGTCTATAGGTCCATTTGTATAATTTATTGGAATTAAATTGGGGCGTGTGTTCAGCAGTGGTGGTCAGTGCCGTTTCAGATGAGGGAGGACCACATTTTGTTTTCATGAGCAGGGCCTTATTTCTATTACAGCATGTTGGATGACTCTCATTCATATTCCATTCACCCAGTTCAATGTAACATCGATAGGATTAGGCTGCTACATGAAACTCGAATTTTTCCCTATACCCATCATGAGGTTGCTACAACCTAGCCTATGAATGAAAGTTTACAATGTAGGTGGACACATGTCGAGAGACAAATTTGAGGTGCCAGACAGTGAAACATGGACAGACAGTGACATTCAACACCGCCTTGCACACGCTTGCCTGCATCTAGCTGATACAGGGTGTAATCATTAGTCCAACAGTTGCAAACGAGAGTTTCTATTGGACAAATTCAGGTATGTTTATCCCCGTTCTGTTTCGCTCGCTTCCGTTTTAAGAAACGTTTTCCCAAACAGAATCGGCAGGAATGAATACACCCGCCTGATCAGGCGTAAACACAGTTCACTCTCATAGCAGCCACGTTGTATTCCTGCTCTTCCCTTCGCTTGTGGACTTCAACGCACAACACATCAGCTGTACGTGACCAGGCGAAAAAAACACCTTTCCAAGCCAAACCTGTATAAACAGCCTACATCATTTTCACCATATTAGTGCTATATTGGTGCAACCCTACAGAGTGCTGCTGAGGCTACTGCAGACCTTCTTTGAAGCTTTGGAGCTAGTTTGTTTCCCAGTTTCCCCGGTTGTCTTGAACGCACTGAAGTCAAGAGATTTCCCGAGTAGTTTTGAACGCGGCATCAAACTGTTGCAAGCGTTACGACACACCACTTTGCAATGAGCTGGAAGGCAGTAATGCATTTTGTAAACATATACTTAATTGTTTGAAACTTGAAACATTTTAATCCACATTATTTACATTTTAGTCATTTAGCAGACACTCTTATCCAGAGCGACTTACAGTTAGTGAATACATTTTTTATTTTTTTTATACTGGCCCCCCATGGGAATCGAACCCACAACCCTGGCGTTGCAAACACCATGCTCTATCAACTGAGCTACATCCCTGCCGGCCACTCCCTCCCCTACCCTGGACGACGCTGGGCCAATTGTGCGCCGCCCATGAGTCTCCCGGTCGCGGCCGGCTGCGACAGAGCCTGGATTCGAACCAGGATCTCTAGTGGCACAGTTAGCACTGCTATGTAGTGCCTTAGACCACTGCGCCACTCAGGAGTATATGAGGCGTGTCTTAACCTTGCTCCAAAGTAGCCTATTAGATCTCCTCTCTTTTTTCTGCCCAATTGGTAGATACAGTCTTGTCCCATCGCTGCAACTCCCCTATTTCTTTCTCAACAAGCTGACCAATAGAATAGGTGGGCTAATCTTTTCTACTCTACTAGCTTGACATAGGCTGGTGATTTGTCTGTAGTCCTCTGTAGCTCAGCTGGTGAACGGTATGGAGCACCCATACACAAAAAAAAAAATGTATGCACACATGACTGTAAGTCGCTTTGGATAAAAGCGTCTGCTAAATGGCATATTATATTATTATTATTTAGCTGTTCGTTACTCGTCTTGTTGGCTGAGGAAAAGTAAATGTGGACAGTTATTCTAACATGTTCAAAGTGCACATCGGAATTCGCTAAGAAGAAACGCACGTCGTTGCATCCTCGACTTGCGTGTTCTGTTAATGTGAATTACCATCATCTAAATGTGATTTGTGTCATTCTGAGGGCCGTGGGTGGACGCCCTAAATCAGGTTATAAACCCAATGCATATGGGTCTGGTAAATTTCTCAAATGTCCGGTAAATTAAAAATATCCGGCGCCGCGGAAACCCTGGCACGCGCCCCCACCCTTCAAACTCCAGGATGTTGGTTCGAGAGTTGACGGACGTCTGAGAGGGGGCGGAGTCATCCCGAGTCTCCTCCACAGAGTCTTCCTCGCTGGTCTCAATCAGGTCCTCTCCGTCAGCCCCGCCATGACGTCTGTGACCGCCAGGTCTTCTGGAGCGCAGGGAGCTGAATGGGAGGGAGGGAACATGTTTTAATGTAAGACTGGAAAAAGAAGCCAATTGACATCTACAATAAATTGATTTGACATGTGTGTCGTGTGTAAATAACTGTAGTAGTTCAATAACATGGGTAGATGCTTCCTCCCAGTGGTCATCTATACTAACTGCAGGGAAAGGGGATACCTAGTCAGTTGCAACTGATCAACTGAAATGTGTCTTCAGGGGGCTGCCACGTCTTATAACGTCCATGTCATCGGCGCACAGGGAGCAGGTGTTGTTAACTGCCTTGCTCAAGGGCAGAACGGAAGATTTTTTCCCCCCACTTTGCCAGCTCGGGGATACGAACCAGCAACCTTTCAGTTACTGGCACAACGCTCGTAACCACTAGGCTACCTGCCGCCTACGCTTAGTACCAGTATCTAGTGTTTTGTCAATGGTAGTCTACCTGCTGTGTGACTGCAGCCTCCGGTACTCTGCCCTGACTTCATCCAAGCTGCACGGCCCATCTTCATTGCCGAGGAATATCCCTAAACACGTCGGGTGAATAGAAACGGACCACTTTATCACAGAACATGTTGTTGCTGTACACGTCAAAATGGCACATGGCTCCTCTCACCTTTCAGTGACAGCAGTCTGCTCAGGTAGGCTTCCTGCTCTTTGAGAAATCCTTTGGCATGGTCCAAGATCTTCCACTGACCGATGAGACAACATTATAATGACTTTAAAATTCAAAGCATTCAACTGATTTTTTCTGATTTATATTTTAAAAAAATCCTAAATACCAATTTATCCCAGGTAGGTGAAGATCTACCTCCGTCACCAGGTAGGTGAAGATCTACCTCCATCACCAGGTAGGTGAAGGTCTACCTCCAGCACCAGGTAGGTGAAGATCTACCTCCATCACCAGGTAGGTGAAGATCTACCTCCATCACCAGGTAGGTGAAGTTCTACCTCCATCACCAGGTAGGTGAAGATCTACCTCCATCACCAGGTAGGTGAAGATCTACCTCCGTCACCAGGTAGGTGAAGATCTACCTCCATCGCCAGGTAGGTGAAGATCTACCAGCATTATCAAAGATGGCTGTTTTCACACGGCCGGAAATGTAACTTCCCAAATCCAAGGGCGGCGCATTTGCTCGTTCACGAGGTTACGACTTGCTAACGTTACTTCGGCTTTCACAGGTCGACCAAACCAATCTAGCTAATATCAAAGACAGTAGGCAGGTTTCCAACAAAATAGTGTGTAATGGAAAATTGCAGATATAGGAGACATTTTCTAATGATCGACAACATTGTTATCCATTTGACGGGTGGACTTTCTTTTATCGAACCTTCTTTATTTGCGAAAACAAATGATGGAAACGGTGTTCTTCGAATAAACGATGATTGCCGAATCATTTTGAAGGTACAAGGGGAACGTGATGTCACCACGTCGTAGCCTAAGTATGAAGCTCCATTCCCCATTTAGTTCTAAACGCCTACTGCCTGCTAAATCTATTTTTCAACTATAAAAATGATGTTTCTTTGCAGGACCCTTTTCCTGACTTTTAAAGCATGCCTGAATTGCTTCGCCTCGCTTTTCTGGTTGGCTGGATGCAGATTTCACCATCAAATTATTTCAGATCTACAGGAGTGCAAGTTTCACCAGGTCATGGACCATGGCAGTACGTTGGCACATGACAATTATTAGAACATGTCAAATATTAGCAAATTATTACATATTCTATTAATGCTGGCTTTTGCGGGCTACAGACAGGGCTGTTATGGGTTAATGGAAACAGACAGGGCTCTAATGGGTTAATGGAAACAGACAGGGCTCTAATGGGTTAATGGAAACAGACAGGGATCTAATGGGTTAATGGAAACAGACAGGGCTGTTATGGGTTAATGGAAACAGACAGGGCTCTAATGGGTTAATGGAAACAGACAGGGCTGTTATGGGTTAATGGAAACAGACAGGGCTCTAATGGGTTAATGGAAACAGACAGGGCTCTAATGGGTTAATGGAAACAGACAGGGCTGTTATGGGTTAATGGAAACAGACAGGGCTGTTATGGGTTAATGGAAACAGACAGGGCTCTAATGGGTTAATGGAAACAGACAGGGCTGTTATGGGTTAATGGAAACAGACAGGGCTATTATGGGTTAATGGAAACAGACAGGGCTCTAATGGGTTAATGGAAACAGACAGGGCTCTTATGGGTTAATGGAAACAGACAGGGCTCTAATGGGTTAATGGAAACAGACAGGGCTGTTATGGGTTAATGGAAACAGACAGGGCTCTAATGGGTTAATGGAAACAGACAGGGCTGTTATGGGTTAATGGAAACAGACAGGGCTTTTATGGGTTAATGGAAACAGACAGGGCTGTTATGGGTTAATGGAAACAGACAGGGCTCTAATGGGTTAATGGAAACAGACAGGGCTCTTATGGGTTAATGGAAACAGACAGGGATCTAATGGGTTAATGGAAACAGACAGGGCTCTAATGGGTTAATGGAAACACACTGGGCTCTAATGGGTTAATGGAAACAGACAGGGCTCTTATGGGTTAATGGAAACAGACAGGGATCTAATGGGTTAATGGAAACAGACAGGGCTCTAATGGGTTAATGGAAACAGACAGGGCTGTTATGGGTTAATGGAAACAGACAGGGCTGTAATGGGTTAATGGAAACAGACAGGGCTCTAATGGGTTAATGGAAACAGACAGGGCTCTAATGGGTTAATGGTAACAGACAGGGCTGTTATGGGTTAATGGAAACAGACAGGGCTCTAATGGGTTAATGGTAACAGACAGGGCTGTTATGGGTTAATGGAAACAGACAGGGATCTAATGGGTTAATGGAAACACACTGGGCTCTAATGGGTTAATGGAAACAGACAGGGCTCTTATGGGTTAATGGAAACAGACAGGGATCTAATGGGTTAATGGAAACAGACAGGGCTCTAATGGGTTAATGGAAACAGACAGGGCTGTTATGGGTTAATGGAAACAGACAGGGCTGTAATGGGTTAATGGAAACAGACAGGGCTCTAATGGGTTAATGGAAACAGACAGGGCTCTAATGGGTTAATGGTAACAGACAGGGCTGTTATGGGTTAATGGAAACAGACAGGGCTCTAATGGGTTAATGGAAACAGACAGGGCTCTAATGGGTTAATGGAAACAGACAGGGCTCTAATGGGTTAATGGAAACAGACAGGGCTCTAATGGGTTAATGGAAACAGACAGGGCTCTAATGGGTTAATGGAAACAGACAGTGCTCTTATGGGTTAATGGAAACAGAGATAGTGGCCATTGTGTGATATTATTTAAGATTTTCTGATCAACTGATGAAAGTCCGAAATTTCAGATTGAAGCACGCACATATTGCTAGCTTAGAGGGGATCCATATCAGCGTTAGCCACGCTAGCGTCGCCCTCATCTGGGTGCTAGCAAATTAACAAGCATGCTAGGTACTGCTACTAGGTCTCAACGGCCAATCCAGTAGGGGCTGGAACACTCGTCAAGTTTGCCTGGCGACACGAAAGTGTTAGGCCTGATCACTGACGATGAATGAGACAGCCTATAGGGAGGAGGTCAGAGACCTGGCAGTGTGGTGCCAGAACAACAACCTCTCCCTCAACGTCAGCAAGACAAATGAGCTGATGGTGGACTACAGGAAACGGAGGGTCAAGCACACACGGGGCTGTATTGGAGCAGGTTGAGAGCTTCAAGTTCCTCTGTGTCCACATGAATCATCATGGTCCACACACACCAACACAGTCCTGAAGAGGACACGACACCTCAGGAGGCTGACAAGATTTGGCATGGGCCATCACATGGGCTCCCGAGTGGCGCAGCGGTCTAAGGCACTGCATCTCAGTGCTTGAGGCTGTATCACAACTGGCCGTGATTGGGAGTCCCAAAGAGCGGTGCACAATTGGCCCAGAGTCGTCCGGGTTTGGCCGGTGTAGGCCGTCATTGTAAATAATAATTTGTTCTTAACTGACTTGCCTAGTTAAATAAAGGTTAAAAATAAAAAATAAACATCCTCAAAAAGTTATACAGCTGCACCATTGAGAGCATCTTGACTGGCTGCATCACTGCTTGGTATGGCAACTGCTTGGCATCTGACCACAAGGCACTACAGAGGGTAGTGCGTACTGCCCAGTACATCACTGGGGCCAAGCTTCCTGGCTACCAGGCGGTGTCAGAGGAAGGCTCTAAAAATGGTCAAAGACTCCAGCCACCCAAGTCATAGACTGTTCTCTCTACCGCATTGCAAGCAGTACCAATGCACCAAGTCTGGAACCAACAGGACCCTGAACAGCTTCTAAATCTTACTAGCAACTGACCGAAATACAGAAAAATCGACTTTTTGAATTTGATAAAATGCGGGACATAACTGCTTGGTTGTGGGACGCGTGAAAAAGGGCCAAAATGCGGGACTTGTCTCGCAAAAGCAGGGAAATGCGGTCACCCTAAAACCCACTGTGAGTACATTAGCTAGCTAGCCCAAAATCACACCCTCTCTCTCTACCCAGCAACAGTTATCTAGCTAACTAGTTGCTCTATAGTAGCTGACCAAAAATGTTTTCGCAACAGCATCTACACACAAAGGAGAGGCATCCATTTAGATACCTTAGCAGGCATCTTGTAGGATGTGGGACAGACGACGGTTTTGAGTGTCTCGAACAAGGTGGCTAGGTTGGCTCGGTGTCGGGCCTGCAGAGCCCGCCTTCTCTCCTTCTGATGCTCCTCGATGTCCCGCTTCCTCCGGGGACCCGCACAACCTCGACTGGACATCCCTGATTGATGGTAAACGCGACACCACACTGGTTAACCGAGTTGTTCCTCTTCCCATTGTTTGGGTTATTATAACGGGTCTCAAAAAGATGGCTACCTAGCAACCTGATGGCTGACGTTAACGTTAGGCGCTGATGATTAGCTAGCTAATGCCGCTAGCTAGCAAACGTTTTAGCTACTGTTAGCTACTTGTTATGTTGCTTCCTTACCTTTGAAATCCTTTAGAAATGTCTGTTAGCAAACTGGCAAACGTTTTCTGTTCATGTAATGGCAAATAATCTTGTGTAATGATTTTTGATGCAGGATGTAGCCAAAGTGCTTGGCTCCAACCGTCCAATCACCAGGCCGTATTGAGATCCAGCAGGCGGCAGCGGTCGGTCTAGTCGTCGTCTTCAGGTGAAGGTTGGAAACGACTTCATCAGGTGGATAACTTTGCCAGCTAGCGACGTTGTTCGTGATAGCGAAAGTCACACTTTTATTTAAAACGGTACAAAGGCGGGTTTGGTCATATACTTAGCTGATGCAACGTATTTACTTACCGGTATTTTAAAAATAGTGGTTGATATTTCACCTGAAAAGATATCCGGTCAGGAAGGAGAGGAGTAACTTTATTCTGCCCAGCCTGAAGACTGCACAGGTATGTCTTTCACAATTATATCTAAATCAAATGCATTGACTAATTTTCAGAGTTAATATTATAGAGTCAGTCTACACTTTCTTTTACCCTAAATGACCTATTGTTACTGTATTATCACCAAGGCCCTAGACCCTTTACTATAGGGCTTATAATAAAGACTGCTTTACCAAGGCCCTAGACCCTTTACTATAGGGCTTATAATAAAGACTGCTTTATCAAGGCCCTAGACCCTTTACTATAGGGCTTATAATAAATACTGCTTTATCAAGGCCCTAGTCCCTTTACTATAGGGCTTATAATAAAGACTGCTTTATCAAGGCCCTAGACCCTTTACTATAGGGCTTATAATAAAGACTGCTTTACCAAGGCCCTAGACCCTTTACTATAGGGCTTATAATAAATACTGCTTTATCAAGGCCCTAGTCCCTTTACTATAGGGCTTATAATAAAGACTGCTTTATCAAGGCCCTAGACCCTTTACTATAGGGCTTATAATAAATACTGCTTTATCAAGGCCCTAGTCCCTTTACTATAGGGCTTATAATATAGACTGCTTTACCAAGGCCCTAGACCCTTTACTATAGGGCTTATAATATAGACTGCTTTACCAAGGCCCTAGTCCCTTTACTATAGGGCTTATAATAAAGACTGCTTTACCAAGGCCCTAGACCCTTTACTATAGGGCTTATAATAAAGACTGCTTTACCAAGGCCCTAGACCCTTTACTATAGGGCTTATAATAAAGACTGCTTTACCAAGGCCCTAGACCCTTTACTATAGGGCTTATAATAAAGACTGCTTTACCAAGGCCCTAGACCCTTTACTATAGGGCTTATAATAAATACTGCTTTATCAAGGCCCTAGACCCTTTACTATAGGGCTTATAATAAAGACTGCTTTACCAAGGCCCTAGACCCTTTACTATAGGGCTTATAATAAAGACTGCTTTACCAAGGCCCTAGTCCCTTTACTATAGGGCTTATAATAAAGACTGCTTTACCAAGGCCCTAGACCCTTTACTATAGGGCTTATAATAAATACTGCTTTATCAAGGCCCTAGACCCTTTACTATAGGGCTTATAATAAAGACTGCTTTACCAAGGCCCTAGACCCTTTACTATAGGGCTTATAATAAAGACTGCTTTATCAAGGCCCTAGACCCTTTACTATAGGGCTTATAATAAAGACTGCTTTACCAAGGCCCTAGACCCTTTACTATAGGGCTTATAATAAATACTGCTTTACCAAGGCCCTAGACCCTTTACTATAGGGCTTATAATAAAGACTGCTTTATCAAGGCCCTAGTCCCTTTACTATAGGGCTTATAATAAAGACTGCTTTACCAAGGCCCTAGACCCTTTACTATAGGGCTTATAATAAATACTGCTTTACCAAGGCCCTAGACCCTTTACTATAGGGCTTATAATATAGACTGCTTTACCAAGGCCCTAGACCCTTTACTATAGGGCTTATAATAAAGACTGCTTTACCAAGGCCCTAGACCCTTTACTTTAGGGCTTATAATAAAGACTGCTTTACCAAGGCCCTAGACCCTTTACTTTAGGGCTTATAATAAAGACTGCTTTACCAAGGCCCTAGACCCTTTACTATAGGGCTTTAATAAAGACTGCTTTATCAAGGCCCTAGACCCTTTACTATAGGGCTTTAATAAAGACTGCTTTATCAAGGCCCTAGACCCTTTACTATAGGGCTTATAATAAAGACTGCTTTATCAAGGCCCTAGACCCTTTACTATAGGGCTTATAATAAAGACTGCTTTATCAAGGCCCTAGACCCTTTACTTTAGGGCTTATAATAAATACTGCTTTACCAAGGCCCTAGACCCTTTACTATAGGGCTTATAATATAGACTGCTTTGAATGAGAAAAGCAGACAGTTTTGAATTCTCCATTGAGATTCCAATGATTTAGTATGACGGCTTATGCTTCAGAAACAAATATCCAAACATGATAGTGTTTGGTTGGTAGTGCCACAAAATCTCTAGTAGTCCTTCCTCTTTCCATGCCATTCATATGGAACGGTGGTAAATGTCGCCACCCAGAGGCAGCTGAGACACATGTATTTATAACGTCAATGGTCTTTTCTCAAATAGATTTTGCTCAACTCCTGCGTCCTCTCTCGACCTCCCTTTTGAAAAAAAGGTCAAAGGTAATCAAGGAGAGGCGGCGAGGAGAGTGGACGTGGATGAAAATGTGCTTGTATGAAATGAGAAGCTCCTTCTTCACTCGCACGTCATCAGGCAAATTACGTTTACAGGGCTGGATCCCAAAATAAATGCATAAAGTGATCAAAACAAATGAAGTTAGTTGTGCAAGAAATGTTCTATGTTAAAGGATAAGTAGCATATGGTTTTTAAATGTGAGCACGCTTTTCTCCTCTGACAACAGCTGATTGAAAAAGGGGGTGTGGCAGATATCAAAACTCTTCCTGGTAGGATACACTTGTGCTTCCTTTGCCAAAAGGAGGCTATGGAGGAGGGGAGGGCCGTCTTCTGTTTACCTACTAATGAATGGACACACTGCTCGACCACTCCACCACTTATCGGTTTCCGGGTCACGGAGGAGAGAGAGGACGGAGGAGAGAGGGGACGGAGGAGAGAGGGGAAGGAGGAGAGACGGGACGGAGGAGAGACGGGACGGAGGAGAGAGGGGACGGGGGAGAGAGGGGACGGAGGAGAGAGGGGACGGAGGAGAGAGGGGACGGAGGAGAGAGGGGACGGAGGAGAGAGAGGACGGAGGAGAGAGAGGACGGAGGAGAGAGGGGACGGAGGAGAGAGGGGACGGAGGAGAGAGGGGACGGAGGAGAGAGGGACGGAGGAGAGAGGACGGAGGAGAGAGGGGACGGAGGAGAGAGGGGACGGAGGAGAGAGGGGACGGAGGAGAAAGGGGACGGAGGAGAGAGAGGACGGAGGAGAGAGGGGACGGAGGAGAGAGGGGACGGAGGAGAGAGAGGACGGAGGAGAGAGGGGACGGAGGAGAGAGGGGACGGAGGAGAGAGAGGACGGAGGAGAGAGGACGGAGGAGAGAGGGGACGGGGGAGAGAGGGGACGGAGGAGAGAGAGGACAGAGGAGAGAGGGGACGGAGGAGAGAGGGGACGGAGGAGAGAGGGGACGGAGGAGAGAGAGGACGGAGGAGAGAGGGGACGGAGGAGAGACGGGACGGAGGAGAGGGGACGGAGGAGAGAGAGGACAGAGGAGAGAGGACGGGGGACTGACTTTTCCCAAATGAGAAATGTCCATGTAGCAGCATTCAATCAACAACAAAACAACCACATCTTGATTTATTTCAGTTTATTCCACAACTCTTATGATCTTCTGAAGATATCAACAATTTAACAAATAGGATTTTCGAATAAAAACACAATGTAACATTTAAAGGGACGAGGTTTAAACTGAAACACTTAAACCAGTTAAACATACAGAGAAACATGACTGTTGGCTTCAAACCAATTTGGCAGCTTTGTTTTAGGAGGAACATCTCAACAAAGGTACTGGATGGATGGAGATCAGGCTGTGTCCCAAATGGCACCCTATTCCCTATATAGTGCACTACTTTAGACCAGAGAATGGCACCCTATTCCCTATATAGTGCACTACTTTAGACCAGAGAATGCCACCCTATTCCCTATATAATGCACTACTTTAGACCAGAGAATGGCACCCTATTCCCTATATAGTGCACTACTTTAGACCAGAGAATGGCACCCTATTCCCTATATAGTGCACTACTTTAGACCAGAGAATGCCACCCTATTCCCTATATAATGCACTACTTTAGACCAGAGAATGGAACCCTATTCCCTATATAGTGCACTACTTTTGACCAGAGCCCTACTGGTCAAAGTAAATCCCAGTGTACACTACTTTTGGCACTATGGGCCCTGGTCAAAAGTAGTGCACTACATAGGACATAGGGTGCCATTAGAGACGCATGGAGATGGAGGTCGCTCCACACACAGACATAACGTTAATCCACTCTCACAGACAGACAGAGAGATAGAGACAGCGTTCTCTACTAGCGGATTGGGACAGGACGGCTGGCTGGCTCACAGGGAGAACACTACCCTACTAGCGGATTGGGACAGGACGGCTGGCTGGCTCACAGGGAGAACACTACCCTACTAGCGGATTGGGACAGGACGGCTGGCTGGCTGGCTCACAGGGAGAACACTACCCTACTAGCGGATTGGGACAGGACAGCTGGCTGGCTCACAGGGAGAACACTACCCTACTAGCGGATTGGGACAGGACGGCTGGCTGGCTCACAGGGAGAACACTACCCTACTAGCGGATTGGGACAGGACGGCTGGCTGGCTCACAGGGAGAACACTACCCTACTAGCGGATTGGGACAGGACGGCTGGCTGGCTCTCAGGGAGAACACTACCTCAGTGACAGTTGGTGTTCCACTTGTGGAATTCAATTTGAGAAGAGACGAGCAAATGTTAAGTCCGATACTACGAAGCAACCTTAAATACAATGTGTACCTTCATTTGGAGGTGCTCAGCATCTCTTTTCACCCTACCCCACGAGTGTAACAATGGCATTATGGCTTACGGGATCATAGACGCTTAACACCTCTGGCCTGGGTGGAGATGGGGAAGGAAGGTTGTAGAGACAATGGCATTATGGCTTACGGGATCATAGACGCTTAACACCTCTGGCCTGGGTGGAGATGGGGAAGGAAGGTTGTAGAGACAATGGCATTATGGCTTACGGGATCATAGACGCTTAACACCTCTGGCCTGGGTGGAGATGGGGAAGGAAGGTTGTAGAGACAATGGCACTATGGCTTACGGGATCATAGACGCTTAACACCTCTGGCCTGGGTGGAGATGGGGAAGGAAGGTTGTAGAGCCATATTCAATCAACCCTTCCGCACAGGAATATTTACTCAGTTGCAATTCACTGTGTATTAGTACTTTGTTTGTACTATGTTATTACTATATGCTAGTACCAAGTACTGGACCGCAGAGAAGCCTGTTCCTCTGAAGATATGGTACTGAGTAAATACTGCAATGCGGGTTGATTTGAATTCAGCCAAAGTGTGCTTCTGAGACTCATTAATTGGACGATTGATGGATTTATCAATTGATTGATTTGAGTGTTGTGGTTTTTGAACGATCAAATGGACGGTGTCTGGCGAATGTATGAAAATGTATGCACTCACTTAACTGTAAGTCGCTCTGGATAAGAGCGTCTGCTAAATGACTAAAATGCAAAGGTTCCTGTGGTGATTTATAGGATAGAATGATCTGACTGAGGTGCAGTATGGAGCGGTATGGACTATGGATATCTATGGGTATGGACTATGGATATCTATGGGTATGGACTATGGATATCTATGGGTATGGACTATGGATATCTATGGGTATGGACTATGGATATCTATGGGTATGGACTATGGATATCTATGGGTATGGACTATGGATATCTATGGGTATGGACTATGGATATCTATGGGTATGGACTATGGATATCTATGGGTATGGACTATGGATATCTATGGATATGGACTATGGATATCTATGGATATGGACTATGGATATCTATGGGTATGGACTATGGATATCTATGGGTATGGACTATGGATATCTATGGATATGGACTATGGATATCTATGGATATGGACTATGGATATCTATGGGTATGGACTATGGATATCTATGGGTATGGACTATGGATATCTATGGGTATGGACTATGGATATCTATGGGTATGGACTATGGATATCTATGGATATGGACTATGGATATCTATGGGTATGGACTATGGATATCTATGGATATGGACTATGGATATCTATGGGTATGGACTATGGATATCTATGGGTATGGACTATGGATATCTATGGGTATGGACTATGGATATCTATGGGTATGGACTATGGATATCTATGGATATGGACTATGGATATCTATGGGTATGGACTATGGATATCTATGGGTATGGACTATGGATATCTATGGATATGGACTATGGATATCTATGGGTATGGACTATGGATATCTATGGGTATGGACTATGGATATCTATGGATATGGACTATGGATATCTATGGGTATGGACTATGGATATCTATGGGTATGGACTATGGATATCTATGGATATGGACTATGGATATCTATGGATATGGACTATGGATATCTATGGGTATGGACTATGGATATCTATGGGTATGGACTATGGATATCTATGGATATGGACTATGGATATCTATGGGTATGGACTATGGATATCTATGGGTATGGACTATGGATATCTATGGGTATGGACTATGGATATCTATGGGTATGGACTATGGATATCTATGGATATGGACTATGGATATCTATGGGTATGGACTATGGATATCTATGGTATGGACTATGGATATCTATGGATATGGACTATGGATATCTATGGATATGGACTATGGATATCTATGGGTATGGACTATGGATATCTATGGGTATGGACTATGGATATCTATGGGTATGGACTATGGATATCTATGGGTATGGACTATGGATATCTATGGGTATGGACTATGGATATCTATGGGTATGGACTATGGATATCTATGGGTATGGACTATGGATATCTATGGGTATGGACTATGGATATCTATGGGTATGGACTATGGATATCTATGGATATGGACTATGGATATCTATGGGTATGGACTATGGATATCTATGGGTATGGACTATGGATATCTATGGGTATGGACTATGGATATCTATGGGTATGGACTATGGATATCTATGGGGATGGACTATGGATATCTATGGATATGGACTATGGATATCTATGGATATGGACTATGGATATCTATGGGTATGGACTATGGATATCTATGGATATGGACTATGGATATCTATGGGTATGGACTATGGATATCTATGGGGATGGACTATGGATATCTATGGGTATGGACTATGGATATCTATGGGTATGGACTATGGATATCTATGGGTATGGACTATGGATACTTTTTACTTTTAAACTCGGACAAAACAGAGATGCTTGTACTAGGTCCCAAGAAACAAAGAGATCTTCTGTTAAATCTGACAATTCATCTTGATGGTTGTAAAGTCGTCTCAAATAAAACTGTGAAGGACCTAGGCGTTACTCTTGACCCTGATCTCTCTTTTGACGAACATATCAAGACTGTTTCAAGGACAGCTTTTTTCCATCTACGTAACATTGCAAAAATCAGAAATTTTCTGTCCAAAAATGATGCAGAAAAATTAATCCATGCATTTGTTACTTCTAGATTAGACTACTGCAATGCTCTATTTTCCGGCTACCCGGATAAAGCACTAAATAAACTTCAGTTAGTGCTAAATACGGCTGCTAGAATCCTGACTAGAACCAAGAAATTTGATCATATTACTCCAGTGCTAGCTTCCCTACACTGGCTTCCTGTTAAGGCAAGGGCTGATTTCAAGGTTTTACTGTTAACCTATAAAGCGTTACATGGGCTTGCTCCTACCTATCTTTCCGAGTTGGTCCTGCCGTACATACCAATACGTGCACGCTACGGTCACAAGACGCAGGCCTCCTAATTGTCCCTAGAATTTCTAAGCAAACAGCGGGAGGCAGGGCTTTCTCCTATAGATCTCCATTTTTATGGAACAGTCTGCCTACCCATGTGAGAGACGCAGACTCGGTCTCAACCTTTAAGTCTTTACTGAAGACTTATCTCTTCAGTAGGTCATATGATTGAGTGTAGTCTGGCCCAGGAGTGTGAAGGTGAACGGAAAGGCTGGAGCAACGAACAGCCCTTGCTGTCTCTGCCGGGCCGGTTCCCCTCTCCACTGGGGTTCTCTGCCTCTAACCCTGTTGCAGGGGCTGAGTCACTGGCTTGCTGGTGCTCTTTCATGCCGTCCCTGGGAGGGGTGCGTCACTTGAGTGGGTTGAGTTACTGACGTGATCTTCCTGTCTGGGTTGGCGCCCCCCCCTTGGTTTGTGCTGTGGTGGAGACCTCTGTGGGCTATACTCGGCCTTGTCTCAGGATTGTAAGTTGGTGGTTGGGGATATCCCTCTAGTGGTGCGGGGGCTGTGCTTTGGCGGAGTGGGTGGGGTTATATCCTTCCTGTTTGGCCCTGTCCGGGGTTTCTTCGGATGGGGCCACAGTGTCTCCGGACCGCTCCTGTCTCAGCCTCCAGTATTTATGCTGCAGTAGTTTATGTGTCGGGGGGCTGGGGTTAGTTGGTTATACCTGGAGTACTTCTCCTGTCTTATCCAGTGTCCTGTGTGAATTTAAGTATGCTCTCTCTAATTCTCTCGTTCTCTCTTTCTCTCTGAGAACCTGAGCCCTAGGACCATACGTCAGGACTACCGGGCATGATGACACCTTGCTGTCCCCAGTCCGCCTGGCCTTGCTGCTATTCCAGTTTCAACTGTTCTGCCTGCGGCTACGAAACCCCTACCTGTCCCAGACCTGCTGTTTTCAACTCTAAATGATCGGCTATGAAAAGCCAACTGAGAGACCTGAGCCCTAGGACCATACGTCGGGACTACCGGCCGTGGTGACTCCTTGCTGTCCCCAGTCCGCCTGGCCTTGCTGCTATTCCAGTTTAAACTGTTCTGCCTGCGGTTATGGAACCCCTACCTGTCCCAGACCTGCTGTTTTAAACTCTAATGATCGGCTATGAAAAGCCAACTGAGATTTATTCCTGATTATTATTTGACCATGCTTGTCACTTATGAACATTTTTGAACATCTTGGCATGGTTCTGTTATAACCTCCACCCGGCACAGCCAGAAGAGGACTGGCCACCCCTCATAGCCTGGTTCCTCTCTAGGTTTCTTCCTAGGTTTTGCCTTTCTAGGGAGTTTTTCCTAGCCACCGTGCTTCTACACCTGCATTACTAGCTGTTTGGGGTTTTAGGCTGGGTTTCTGTACAGCACTTCGAGATATTAGCTGATGTAAGAAGGGCTATATAAAATAAAATTGATTGATTGATTGGATATCTATGGGGATGGACTATGGATATCTATGGATATGGACTATGGATATCTATGGATATGGACTATGGATATCTATGGGTATGGACTATGGATATCTATGGATATGGACTATGGATATCTATGGGTATGGACTATGGATATCTATGGGGATGGACTATGGATATCTATGGGTATGGACTATGGATATCTATGGGTATGGACTATGGATATCTATGGGGATGGACTATGGATATCTATGGATATGGACTATGGATATCTATGGATATGGACTATGGATATCTATGGGTATGGACTATGGATATCTATGGGTATGGACTATGGATATCTATGGATATGGACTATGGATATCTATGGGTATGGACTATGGATATCTATGGATATGGACTATGGATATCTATGGGTATGGACTATGGATATCTATGGGTATGGACTATGGATATCTATGGGTATGGACTATGGATATCTATGGGTATGGACTATGGATATCTATGGGTATGGACTATGGATATCTATGGATATGGACTATGGATATCTATGGGTATGGACTATGGATATCTATGGATATGGACTATGGATATCTATGGGTATGGACTATGGATATCTATGGGTATGGACTATGGATATCTATGGGTATGGACTATGGATATCTATGGGTATGGACTATGGATATCTATGGGTATGGACTATGGATATCTATGGGTATGGACTATGGATATCTATGGGTATGGACTATGGATATCTATGGGTATGGACTATGGATATCTATGGGTATGGACTATGGATATCTATGGGTATGGACTATGGATATCTATGGGATATGGACTATGGATATCTATGGGTATGGACTATGGATATCTATGGATATGGACTATGGATATCTATGGGTATGGACTATGGATATCTATGGGTATGGACTATGGATATCTATGGGTATGGACTATGGATATCTATGGGTATGGACTATGGATATCTATGGGTATGGACTATGGATATGGACTATGGATATCTATGGGTATGGACTATGGATATCTATGGATATGGACTATGGATATCTATGGGTATGGACTATGGATATCTATGGGTATGGACTATGGATATCTATGGGTATGGACTATGGATATCTATGGATATGGACTATGGATATCTATGGGTATGGACTATGGATATCTATGGGTATGGACTATGGATATCTATGGGTATGGACTATGGATATCTATGGGGATGGACTATGGATATCTATGGGTATGGACTATGGATATCTATGGGTATGGACTATGGATATCTATGGGGATGGACTATGGATATCTATGGGGATGGACTATGGATTGCTAATTTGATGGGCATCAGTGGGATTAAATCGCTAAGGAATAAGGCTGGTTAACATCAGGCCCCCAGTCTGCACTGTACAAGGATAGCAGCTTAAAGGGTATTACAGGTGTCACAACTCAACACTGCAGAAACAGTCTATCTGTAAACCTTCATTCAGATCAAACACGCACTACACACACACACCTCATAATGCCTTGATATGCAGGAATAAGTACAACATTACTTGATGCTCTGCAAGAAGAACAGGCCACAGGAAGGTAGAGAATGGCTAAGTTACTACTTCAGATTTAAATCCCCTGACGTAGAGAATGGCTAAGTTACTACTTCAGATTTAAATCCCCTGACGTAGAGAATGGCTAAGTTACTACTTCAGATTTAAATCCCCTGACGTAGAAACCAACGGATCGTCCATCGCCCTTTTTTTAGGGAAATTACCAGAGGTGGTCAGACATCACAAAACAGTATTTTCTGTTGGGGACATCGGTGTGTTCCTGACCAGACGGTATGGCCTAACTCCCCTTGACTTGCACTATATCTGAGATAGACTATAGCTTTGGCCCTGATTTACACTAGTCATATTTTGTCTTTTGTAGTGCAGTTACATTTTCTTTTGATATAAATGATATGTCCAGTGGAGCACATGATCATTTAAGAAAAATAGAAATCAGGAGAGAGAAAAAAAAAAAAAAACAGCATTACAAAAATAAACAAAATTAATCAAGTTCTACTTCAACGTGACAATTTCACACCAAATATATTCGTATGGATGGACTGACTGGTATTGAACATATAGGGATTCCTCCTTCCAATATGAAGCAAACCACTAACACAAGTTTTTTTTTTGTTGTTGAAATGTTTCAAAACACACGTTTAGGACTTCAGAATGATGATTAAAGGGTGGCATGCCCTGTTAAGAGTTTAGTTGAGTTGAGTGTTTCTCCCGAGACGGAACGGTCCGATCCCAAGCCACCATCAACAGCAGACGTCAGTACTGTAGAGTAGTAGGGTAGTAGGGTAGTAGGGTAGTAGTTAGTAGTCAGTTGTCTTTATCCTACATTTGGGACGCATCCAGTTGTCCACGGGGGCAGGACAGCACTGTAGATGGACACGGGGCTTTGAGCTGCATCTTGTAGCAGAGTTCCACAAAATAAACAATCAGAAAACAATATGTATGTGATGGAGTTGGTTGAAGGCACAGGTTTCCAGAAGGGCGGTGGTTGGGTCAGATGCTTGGTCGTCTGTCTGTCTGTCCTGATCAGAAGGGCGGTGGTTGGGTCAGATGCTTGGGCGTCTGTCTGTCTGTCCTGATCAGAAGGGCGGTGGTTGGGTCAGATGCTTGGGCGTCTGTCTGTCTGTCCTGATCAGAAGGGCGGTGGTTGGGTCAGATGCTTGGGCGTCTGTCTGTCTGTCCTGATCAGAAGGGCGGTGGTTGGGTCAGATGCTTGGGCGTCTGTCTGTCTGTCCTGATCAGAAGGGCGGTGGTTGGGTCAGATGCTTGGGCGTCTGTCTGTCTGTCCTGATCCCATACTGCTGTAGCAGAATAAATGGTTGTCTGTCTGTCTGTCTGTCCAGGTCGAGAGGAGCCTTCTTGGCTGTCCTGATGTGGGGATCCTGGACTGCCTCTGTTAGGACGAGAGAGAGAGAGAGAGAGAGAGAGAGAGAGAGAGAGAGAGAGAGAGAGAGAGAGAGAGAGAGAGAGAGAGAGAGAGAGAGAGAGAGAGAGAGAGAGAGAGAGAGAGAGAGCAGAGAGAGAGAGAGACAGAGAGAGAGAGAGAGAGAGAGAGAGAGAGAGAGAGAGAGAGAGACAGAGAGAGAGAGAGAGAGAGAGAGAGAGAGAGAGAGAGAGAGAGAGAGAGAGAGAGAGAGAGAGACAGAGAGAGAGAGAGAGAGACAGAGAGAGAGAGAGAGAGCGAGAGAGAGAGAGAGAGAGAGAGAGAGAGAGAGACAGAGAGAGACAGAGAGAGAGAGAGAGAGAGAGAGAGAGAGAGAGAGAGAGAGAGAGAGAGAGAGAGAGAGAGAGAGAGAGAGAGAGAGAGAGAGAGAGAGAGAGAGAGACAGAGAGAGAGAGAGAGAGAGAGAGAGAGAGAGAGAGAGAGAGAGAGAGAGAGAGAGAGAGAGAGAGAGAGAGAGAGAGAGAGAGAGAGACAGAGAGAGAGAGAGAGAGAGAGAGAGAGAGAGAGACAGAGAGAGAGAGAGAGAGAGAGAGATTACTGATAGTTATCAGATAGATGGTCAGACACAGTATATTCCACATAGATATTGTTTGTGGTTGTCTGCTGCAATAGCCCATCCATGACAAGGACCGACGAGTTGTGTGTTCCGAGATTGTACTGTTGTACTGTGCCGTTATTTTCCTGTTTGTGGCCCGCCTGTTAGCTTGCACCATTCTTGCCATTTTCCTTGGACATCTCATCCCAGTCCTATATCATCCCCAGCCCTATATCATCCCCAGCCCTATATCATCCCAGTCCTATATCATCCCAGCCCTATATCATCCCCAGCCCTATATCATCCCAGCCCTATATCATCCCAGTCCTATATCATCCCAGCCCTATATCATCCCCAGCCCTATATCATTCCAGCCCTATATCATCCCCAGCCCTATATCATCCCCAGCCCTATATCATCCCCAGCCCTATATCATCCCCAGCCCTATATCATCCCCAGCCCTATATCATCCCAGCCCTATATCATCCCCAGCCCTATATCATCCCAGCCCCACTAGCCCCAGCCCCACACAACCCTAGGCTAGCCCCAGCCCTATACTCCAGCCCCACACAGCCCCCTCAGCCTAGCTCCCAGCCCCACTAGCCCCCAGCCCCACACAGCCCTAGGCTAGCCCCAGCCCTATACCCCAGCCCCACACAGCCCTAGGCTAGCCCCAGTCCTATACCCCAGCCCCACACAGCCCCAGGCTAGTCCCCAGTCCTATACCCCAGCCCCACACAGCCCCAGGCTAGCCCCAGTCTTATACCCCAGCCCCACACAGCCCCAGGCTAGCCCCAGCCCTATACCCCAGCCCCACACAGCCCTAGACTAGCCCCAGTCTTATACCCCAGCCCCAGCTCCTGTAGTTATTAATCATTTCATGGTCTTAGGCATTAAGTTGGATCAGTGTAATCCACTCCAGAGCAGCATATGCAGCGGAGCCCGGATCAAATCCCTCCACCATGCAGGACACCGTTCTACTGCCCATAAATCCCCTCCTCACACAGCAGAACAAAGCTACCACTCTCTACATGTCATCTCCTTTATGTCCTGTATATATGTGCTGCTACACTCCTCCCTCCTTTTACAGCTACAAGTCCCAGGAGCACAACACCAGAGTGTCTGTGTCCCAAATGGTACCCTATAGGCCCTGGTCTAAAGTAGTGCACTACATAGGGAATAGGGTGCCATTTGGGAGTCAACAAAGGGCCTTTAGAGCCCCATCTGGTCTGGGATGATCAGAATGGCTACCCCTTGGAGCAGAGAGAGAGAGAGAGAGAGAGAGAGAGAGAGAGAGAGAGAGAGAGAGAGAGAGAGAGAGAGAGAGAGAGAGAGAGAGAGAGAGAGAGAGAGAGAGAGAGAGGGGGAGGAAGAGAGAGAGAGAGAGGGGGAGGGAGAGGGAGAGAGAGAGAGAGAGAGAGGGGGGAGGGGGAGAGAGAGAGAGAGAGAGGGGGAGGGAGAGAGAGAGAGAGAGAGGGGAGGGAGAGAGAGAGAGAGAGAGGGAGGGGGAGAGGGGGAGAGAGGGAGGGAGGGAGAGGGAGACAGAGAGGAGCTGTGTGATGCTTCTCATCTCTATCTTTTTTTCCTTCTGTTCTCTCTCTCCTCTTCTCCTCTCTTCTCTCAGGTCAGTGAGCCAGGAGAAAGCAGGCCTCACTCTGTCACATCTCTTTAGAATGATGAATGATGCCCTTAGCCTGCCATTAGCTTTATTATTATCTCCTGTATTTAGCCTGCCATTAGCTTTATTATTATCTCCTGTATTTAGCCTGCCGTTAGCTTTATTATTAGTTCCTGTATTTAGCCTGCCATTAGCTTTATTATTATCTCCTGTATTTAGCCTGCCATTAGCTTTATTATTAGTTCCTGTATTTAGCCTGCCATTAGCTTTATTATTATCTCCTGTAGTTAGCCTGCCGTTAGCTTTATTATTAGTTCCTGTATTTAGCCTGCCCTTAGCTTTATTATTATCTCCTGTATTTAGCCTGCCATTAGCTTTATTATTAGTTCCTGTATTTAGCCTGCCATTAGCTTTATTATTATCTCCTGTATTTAGCCTGCCATTAGCTTTATTATTATCTCCTTTATTTAGCCTGCCATTAGCTT
>NW_025534123.1:60000-70000 GCF_020615455.1 Coregonus clupeaformis
TCACCCTGGCTGTAGTCTCCTGTACTGTTCAGATCACCCTGGCTGTAGTCTCCTGTACTGTTCAGATCACCCTGGCTGTAGTCTCCTGTACTGTTCAGATCACCCTGGCTGTAGTCCCCTGTACTGTTCAGATCACCCTGGCTGTAGTCTCCTGTACTGTTCAGGTCACCCTGGCTGTAGTCTCCTGTACTGTTCAGATCACCCTGGCTGTAGTCTCCTGTACTGTTCAGAACACCCTGGCTGTAGTCTCCTGTACTGTTCAGATCACCCTGGCTGTAGTCTCCTGTACTGTTCAGATCACCCTGGCTGTAGTCTCCTGTACTGTTCAGATCACCCTGGCTGTAGTCTCATGTACTGCTCAGATCACCCTGGCTGTAGTCTCCTGTACTGCTCAGATCACCCTGGCTGTAGTCTCCTGTACTGTTCAGATCACCCTGGCTGTAGTCTCCTGTACTGTTCAGATCACCCTGGCTGTAGTCTCCTGTACTGTTCATAACACCCTGGCTGTAGTCTCCTGTACTGTTCAGATCACCCTGGCTGTAGTCTGCTGTACTGTTCAGATCACCCTGGCTGTAGTCTCCTGTACTGTTCAGATCACCCTGGCTGTAGTCTCCTGTACTGTTCAGATCACCCTGGCTGTAGTCTCCTGTACTGTTCAGATCACCCTGGCTGTAGTCTCCTGTACTGTTCAGATCACCCTGGCTGTAGTCTCCTGTACTGCTCAGATCACCCTGGCTGTAGTCTCCTGTACTGCTCAGATCACCCTGGCTGTAGTCTCCTGTACTGTTCAGATCACCCTGGCTGTGATCTCCTGTACTGTTCAGATCACCCTGGCTGTAGTCTCCTGTACTGCTCAGATCACCCTGGCTGTAGTCTCCTGTACTGCTCAGATCACCCTGGCTGTAGTCTCCTGTACTGCTCAGATCACCCTGGCTCTAGTCTCCTGTACTGCTCAGATCACCCTGGCTGTAGTCTCCTGTACTGCTCAGATCACCCTGGCTCTAGTCTCCTGTACTGTTCAGATCACCCTGGCTGTAGTCTCCTGTACTGTTCAGATCACCCTGGCTGTAGTCTCCTGTACTGCTCAGATCACCCTGGCTGTAGTCTCCTGTACTGTTCAGATCACCCTGGCTGTAGTCTCCTGTACTGCTCAGATCACCCTGGCTGTAGTCTCCTGTACTGTTCAGATCACCCTGGCTGTAGTCTCCTGTACTGCTCAGATCACCCTGGCTGTAGTCTCCTGTACTGTTCAGATCACCCTGGCTGTAGTCTCCTGTACTGTTCAGATCACCCTGGCTGTAGTCTCCTGTACTGCTCAGATCACCCTGGCTGTAGTCTCCTGTACTGTTCAGATCACCCTGGCTGTAGTCTCCTGTACTGTTCAGATCACCCTGGCTGTAGTCTCCTGTACTGTTCAGATCACCCTGGCTGTAGTCTCCTGTACTGTTCAGAACACCCTGGCTGTAGTCTCCTGTACTGTTCAGATCACCCTGGCTGTAGTCTCCTGTACTGTTCAGATCACCCTGGCTGTAGTCTCCTGTACTGTTCAGATCACCCTGGCTGTAGTCTCCTGTACTGTTCAGATCACCCTGGCTGTAGTCTCCTGTACTGTTCAGATCACCCTGGCTGTAGTCTCCTGTACTGCTCAGATCACCCTGGCTGTAGTCTCCTGTACTGTTCAGATCAACCTGGCTGTAGTCTCCTGTACTGTTCAGATCACCCTGGCTGTAGTCTCCTGTACTGCTCAGAACACCCTGGCTGTAGTCTCCTGTACTGTTCAGATCACCCCTGGCTGTAGTCTCCTGTACTGTTCAGATCACCCTGGCTGTAGTCTCCTGTACTGTTCATAACACCCTGGCTGTAGTCTCCTGTACTGTTCAGATCAACCTGGCTGTAGTCTCCTGTACTGTTCAGATCACCCTGGCTGTAGTCTCCTGTACTGCTCAGAACACCCTGGCTGTAGTCTCCTGTACTGTTCAGATCACCCTGGCTGTAGTCTCCTGTACTGTTCAGATCACCCTGGCTGTAGTCTCCTGTACTGTTCATAACACCCTGGCTGTAGTCTCCTGTACTGTTCAGATCACCCTGGCTGTGATCTCCTGTACTGTTCAGATCACCCTGGCTGTAGTCTCCTGTACTGCTCAGATCACCCTGGCTGTAGTCTCCTGTACTGCTCAGATCACCCTGGCTGTAGTCTCCTGTACTGTTCAGATCACCCTGGCTGTAGTCTCCTGTACTGTTCATAACACCCTGGCTGTAGTCTCCTGTACTGTTCAGATCACCCTGGCTGTGATCTCCTGTACTGTTCAGATCACCCTGGCTGTAGTCTCCTGTACTGCTCAGATCACCCTGGCTGTAGTCTCCTGTACTGCTCAGATCACCCTGGCTGTAGTCTCCTGTACTGCTCAGATCACCCTGGCTCTAGTCTCCTGTACTGCTCAGAACACCCTGGCTGTAGTCTCCTGTACTGCTCAGATCACCCTGGCTCTAGTCTCCTGTACTGCTCAGATCACCCTGGCTGTAGTCTCCTGTACTGCTCAGATCACCCTGGCTGTAGTCTCCTGTACTGTTCAGATCACCCTGGCTGTAGTCTCCTGTACTGCTCAGAACACCCTGGCTGTAGTCTCCTGTACTGCTCAGAACACCCTGGCTGTAGTCTCCTGTACTGTTCAGATCACCCTGGCTCTAGTCTCCTGTACTGTTCAGAACACCCTGGCTGTAGTCTCCTGTACTGCTCAGAACACCCTGGCTGTAGTCTCCTGTACTGTTCAGATCACCCTGGCTGTAGTCTCCTGTACTGTTCAGATCACCCTGGCTGTAGTCTCCTGTACTGTTCAGATCACCCTGGCTGTAGTCTCCTGTACTGTTCAGATCACCCTGGCTGTAGTCTCCTGTACTGTTCAGATCACCCTGGCTGTAGTCTCCTGTACTGTTCAGATCACCCTGGCTGTAGTCTCCTGTACTGTTCAGATCACCCTGGCTGTAGTCTCCTGTACTGTTCAGATCACCCTGGCTGTAGTCTCCTGTACTGTTCAGATCACCCTGGCTGTAGTCTCCTGTACTGCTCAGATCACCCTGGCTGTAGTCTCCTGTACTGTTCAGAACACTAACACTGTAGCACACTATTATTATTGCGTCATTATCTGGATAGGATTAGTCTGTAGCTGTGTTTCTAGAAGGCTCTAGTCAGGGACAAAGAAGGTTTTGTTTAGAAAAGAAGGATATCTGTGGAAAATATCCCTCTCTGTTCTGTCCATAGCCATAGCATGTTATTATAGGAGTCAGTGGAGGCTGCTGAGGGGAGGACGGCTCATAATAATGGCCGGAATGGAGTCAACGGAATGGGATCAAATATTGTTTCCCCCCCTTGTTTGATACCATTCCATTCACTCCATTCCAGACATTCACTCCATTCCATTCATACGTGCCTCCCGAGTGGCGCAGTGGTCTAAGGCACTGCATTGCAGTGCTAACTGTGCCACTAGAGATCCTGGTTCGAATCCAGGCTCTGTCGTAGCCGGCCGCGACCGGGAGACCCCATGCGACGGCGCACAATTGGCCCAGTGTCATCCAGGGTAGGGGAGGGAATGGCCGGCAGGGATGTAGCTCAGTTGGTAGAGCATGGCGTTTGCAACGCCAGGGTTGTGTGTTCGATTCCCACGGGGGGGCCAGTATGAAAAAATAAAATAATAATAATAAATAATGTATGCACTCACTAACTGTATGTCGCTCTGGATAAGAGCGTCTGCTAAATGACTAAAATGTAAAAAATGTAATTACTATGAGCCGTCCTCCCCTCAGCAGCCTCCACTGACAGGAGTCTAGTCAGGGTGTTTCTAGAAGGCCAGTAGGTGTGATGGGGATGGTGTTGGATGGTGTTAGATGGTGTTGGATGGTGTTAGATGGTGTTAGATGGTGTTGGATGGTGCCCGGCGTGTATGCGGACGCTGTCATTCTGTTTCCATGTCGTCACGACGATAACGGCTGAATCTCAAATGGCACCCTATTCCCTACGTAGTGCACTACTTTAGACCAGGCGGCCATTTGGGACGCGGGCAATGTTCCACATGGCTTCATCCTCGTCATCGGCTTCATCAAGCTTCAGCCCGTCACTGGAACATTCTGGAAGACCCCTCTCCTCTCTGAGCTGTCTGTATTCAGATTAAATCGTTGCCATTTGGGAGCTGTGGCGAACCAGACCTATTCCCTTTCTGGACTGTTTTAAGCATTTAATGTATCATACATACATTGAATGATGCAAAGCTAATTGACTGCAGCTTTATGCTATACTGTGTGTGTGTCCAGACCCAGAGGGATATCATACATGTTACAGACATGTCCTCAGACATACATGTGTAGATTTACATTTTAGTCATTTAGCAGACGCTCTTATCCAGAGCGACATACAGTTAGTGAGTGCATTCATTATTTTTTAAATATATTTTTTTCATACTGGCCCCCCCGTGGGAATCGAACCCACAACCCTGGCGTTGCAAACGCCATGCTCTACCAACTGAGCTACATCCCTGCCGGCCATTCCCTCCCCTACCCTGGACGACGCTGGGCCAATTGTGCGCCGTCGCATGGGTCTCCCGGTCGCGGCCGGCTACGACAGAGCCTGGATTCGAACCAGGATCTCTAGTGGCACAGTTAGCACTGCGATGCAGTGCCTTAGACCACTGCGCCACTCGGGAGATATGTGCTGTACACCGTATGAATCATTATTAGGCCATGGCGATAGTGTTGAAATGATGAGCTGTGGTGGGATGATGGCTGCTTGAATTACTACATCTGATCAGGGCTCCATCCCAAATGGCATCCCTATTCCATAGACAGTGCACTACTGGGTCCTGGTCAATAGTACTGCACTGTATAGGGAATATGTCTCTCTCTCTCTCTGATGAAGTGTCTCTCTGTGGGTGTGATCTACATCACTGAAGCCGGTGTGTAGGCCAGGTGTAGGCCAGGTGTAGGTCAGGTGTAGGCCAGGTGTAGGCCAGGTGTAGGCCAGGTGTAGGCCAGGTGTTGGCCAGGTTGCATTAGCCATGATAGTAACAGTAAGGTATTGAGAAGACTCTTGATGTCTAGATTGAGCATCAAAAAGCATGTGTTCAAGCTAACAACAACAGCAGCAGCACCCTGCAGAGATTCAAACATAGAAATACAATTACTAGAGTAATCATTTCTCAGAGCATTTTTCTCTTCCCGGCACCGCCGGTCTCATCTGCCGCCTCCTCTGTCTCCTCCTGACTCCTGTCTCCTCCTGTCTCCTCCTGACTCCTGTCTCCTCCTGACTCCTGTCTCCTCCTGTCTCCTCCTGACTCCTGTCTCCTCCTGACTCCTGTCTCCTCATGTCTCTCCTCATGTCTCTTCCATTCTCCTCCTGGCTCCTCCTGACTCCTGTCTCCTTATGTCTCTCCTCCTGTCTCTCCTCCTGTCTTTTCCTGTCTCCTCATGTCTCATCATGTCTCCTCCTGTCTCTTCCTGTCTCCTCCTCTCTCCTCCTCATGTCTCCTCCTGTCTCTTCCTCTCTCCTCCTCCTCATGTCTCCTCCTGTCTCTTACTGTCTCCTCCTGTCTCATGTCTCCTCCTGACTCCTGTCTCCTCATGTCTCCTCCTGTCTCCTCATGTCTCCTCCTGTCTCCTCATGTCTCCTCCTGTCTCTTACTGTCTCCTCCTGTCTCATGTCTCCTCCTGTCTCCTCCTGACTCCTGTCTCCTCCTGTCTCCTCCTGTCTCCTCCTGTCTCCTCCTGTCTCCTCCTGTCTCCTCCTGTCTCCTGTCCCCTCATGTCTCCTCCTGTCTCCTCCTGACTCCTGTCTCCTCCTGACTCCTGTCTCCTCATGTCTCCTCATGTCTCCTCCTGTCTCCTCCTGACTCCTGTATCCTCATGTCTCCTCCTGTCTCTTACTGTCTCCTCCTGTCTCATGTCTCCTCCTGTCTCCTCCTGACTCCTGTCTCCTCCTGACTCCTGTCTCCTCCTGTCTCCTCCTGTCTCCTGTCCCCTCATGTCTCCTCCTGTCTCCTCCTGACTCCTGTCTCCTCCTGTCTTCTGTCTCCTCCTGTCTCCTCCTGTTCCCTCATGTCTCCTCCTGTCTCCTCCTGTCTCCTCCTGTCCCCTCATGTCTCCTCCTGACTCCTGTCTCCTCCTGTCTCCTCCTGTCCCCTCATGTCTCCTCCTGACTCCTGTCTCCTCCTGACTAGCACCACCAGAGCACTCAGCCGTCTGTCTGTCCGACTGTCAGACAAGCACCAGAACCCAGTCTCTAAAAGCATTTCTTTCAACCCTAACCACAGAGTACTGCTGCCTTTCTTTAACCTAGCCCCATCCACCCAGTAGAACACTGTGCATCCCAAACAGCACCCTAGTCCATATATAGTGCACTACCTTTGACCAGGTAGACTCTATGTAGAGAACAGGGTGCCATTTGGGATGCATCCAGAGACTATATGAAGGGTACTAGAGAGATGTCCCGTCTGTCTCACTGTGAAATACAATACAAAAAACTGACAGGGTTTGTATTTTTCCCATGATTCCTGTGAGCTGGCTCGGCAGGCAGGCAGCTCGGCAGGCAGGCAGCGACCGTTCTGAAGGTAGACCAGGAGGGATCACAGGGCTCTGCATTAAACTATGTACTTAACAGACACACTAATCCACAGGTCAGTCTGTCTAACAGCTCTGTGTCCACCGTATGGGGACTGTATCCTACTCCTATATGTCCACAGGTCAGTCTGCCTAACAGCTCTGTGTCCACCGTATGGGGACTGTATCCTACTCCTATATGTCCACAGGTCAGTCTGTCTAACAGCTCTGTGTCCACCGTATGGGGACTGTATCCTACTCCTATATGTCCACAGGTCAGTCTGTCTAACAGCTCTGTGTCCACCGTATGGGGACTGTATCCTACTCCTATATGTCCACAGGTCAGTCTGTCTAACAGCTCTGTGTCCACCGTATGGGGACTGTATCCTACTCCTATATGTCCACAGGTCAGTCTGTCTAACAGCTCTGTGTCCACCGTATGGGGACTGTATCCTACTCCTATATGTCCACAGGTCAGTCTGTCTAACAGCTCTGTGTCCACCGTATGGGGACTGTATCCTACTCCTATATGTCCACAGGTCAGTCTGTCTAACAGCTCTGTGTCCACCGTATGGGGACTGTATCCTACTCCTATATGTCCACAGGTCAGTCTGTCTAACAGCTCTGTGTCCACCGTATGGGGACTGTATCCTACTCCTATATGTCCACAGGTCAGTCTGTCTAACAGCTCTGTGTCCACCGTATGGGGACTGTATCCTACTCCTATATGTCCACAGGTCAGTCTGTCTAACAGCTCTGTGTCCACCGTATGGGGACTGTATCCTACTCCTATATGTCCACAGGTCAGTCTAACAGCTCTGTGTCCACCGTATGGGGACTGTATCCTACTCCTATATGTCCAGTATCGGCAGATTTGAGACGTTGCGTTCAGAGAGAGTTCAGATGTGTAAAATAAAGATGACTGTTTTTTAACCCAGCCTGAGAATGGTTGGCATGGAGACAGACTGATGAGCAGGATATATATTCTCTTTCCATTTGCTTCTCTCTGGTCTCTTAAATCCACGGTCAACACATCTCGCTCCGGTCTCCCTGTAAGTTATGGATGATTTAATGTGCTGCCAAAAAGAGAGATGAGCTTATCTTCTACTGAAGCCTGATACCACATGTGCTGCCAAAAAGAGAGATGAGCTTATCTTCTACTGAAGCCTGATACCACATGTGCTGCCAAAAAGAGAGATAAGCATATCATCTACTGAAGCCTGACAGTCGGTTGGATGTCTCTCTAGATGCATTGTGCACATGCATTGGGGTCACAACGGATGCTTTTGTTTTTGGTCTTGTGTACATGTATGGATCGGGGCTTGATGCTTACTTTTGTCCCTTGTGTGTTACTGTAATCAGTATCAATGCGTTTGTCTACGTACCCTGCCTCAGTGACAGGGAACTTGTAATAAAGGAAAGGCATGGTCAAGCACTGGATATTAGCACAACTAGCTAAACTGGGTTGGTGATGGGGCTGTGGAATCAGACTGTTGATTCACTGTGTGTGTGTGTGTGTGTGTGTGTTGTGTGTGTGTGTGTGTGTGTGTGTGTGTGTGTGTGTGTGTTGTGTGTGTGTGTGTGTGTGTGTGTGTGTGTGTGTGTGTGTGTGTGTGCATGCACCAATGTTTTGATTGTGTGTGTCCCGACCCTACTCCAATAAAGGATTGGAACACATGAAGAAAAAACCAGTCGCTGTGAACATTGATATTGACGAGGCGTTGATCAATACCTTCTGTCGTAGCCCACCCTGTTGTTGGCACAGTCCCCAACTCCACCCCACGTGTCTGTGGAAACCTTGAACTGACAGCGTAGGGATAACTCAGATAGAACGGTAAACAAGGATGTTTCGTCTCGTATTCACACGGCTGGAATGTTGTTTTAGCCAAACGGCATCCAGGATCCAAACTACCCTTGTTTCTACTGTACAGTACAGCAGCCCTATAGAGAATCATATTATAGATGGGTACGCTGCCATCGCTCTCCAATATCTACAGGGTCTATTTAAGAGCTTGTTGTTGATCATGGTTTGTACTACAGAGCCGTGTCCTAGCTGTAATGCTTCCACAATGGGTGGACAAAACATTAGGAACACCTGCTCTTTCCATAACATAGACTATGCAGGTACAAGCCATGATCCCTTATTGATGTCACTTGTTAAATCCACTTCAAATCAGTGTAGATGAAGGGGAGGAGACAGGTGGTTAAAGAAGGATTTTTTTAAAGCCTTGAGACAATTGAGACATGGATTGTGTATGTGTGCCATTCGGAGGGTGAATGGGCAAGACAAAATATTTAAGTGCCTTTAAACGGGGTACGGTAGTAGGTGCCAAGCGCACCGGTATGAGTGTGTCAAGAACTGCAACGCTGCTGGGTTTTTCACACTCAACAGATTCCCGTGTGTATCAAGAATGGTCCCACCACCCAAAGGACATCCAGCCAACGGCAGGCCAGCGGTCAAAAACAGGTAACTGATGAAAGAGGACAAAGGAGGCTGACAGGAATTGTGCAGAGCAACAGACGGGCTGCAGTTAGTCAACTGACAGTGCAGTACAACACTGGTGCCCAAAGACCCATAGAATAATGCACAACTCGTCGTACCTTTGACATGAACGGTGTATGGCCGCCGACATCCTCACAGAGTTCCACTTCTTTCAGCAAAAAAAATACAAGAAACTGCCTGATCCGATGAATCCCGGTTCCTGCTGTTTCACGCTGATGGGAGGACTAGGGTATGGAGAGAACCACATGAGTACATGCAAACCAATAATGCCGCATGTCAGCATTGCAAGCTGGTGTGATGGTGTGATTGATGGTGTGTTTTCATGGCACACATTGGGCCCCTTGATAAAAGCGGAGCAACGTTTGAATCAGTGGAGCCTGCTTAGCCCAGTAACAGTAGGACATCTCTCTGAGGCTCAGTGTAACATCAGGACATCTCTCTGAGGCTCAGTGTAACATAGTCCAGTAACATTAGGACATCTCTCTGAGGCTCAGTGTAACAGCAGGACATCTCTCTGAGGCTCAGTGTAACATAGTCCAGTAACATTAGGACATCTCTCTGAGGCTCAGTGTAACATAGTCCAGTAACATTAGGACATCTCTCTGAGGCTCAGTGTAACATAGTCCAGTAACATTAGGACATCTCTCTGAGGCTCAGTGTAACATAGTCCAGTAACATTAGGACATCTCTCTGAGGCTCAGTGTAACATAGTCCAGTAACATTAGGACATCTCTCTGAGGCTCAGTGTAACATAGTCCAGTAACATTAGGACATCTCTCTGAGGCTCAGTGTAACATAGTCCAGTAACATTAGGACATCTCTCTGAGGCTCAGTGTAACATAGTCCAGTAACATTAGGACATCTCTCTGAGGCTCAGTGTAACATAGTCCAGTAACATTAGGACATCTCTCTGAG